>NC_025690.1:6889190-6908405 GCF_000633955.1 Camelina sativa | reverse complement strand
ATAAATAATCCAATCATAATCCAATAACCGATATTAATTCCAAATCATAAACTAATGATCCAAACAACATAAACCATAGAACGAGCAATCCTAAACAACATTCTAGGACTCAACTCTAGCAACCTAACAGAAGCCAGACAACCAAGCGAACCACTAGAACATCCTCCTCTTCATTGCCTTGATTCCACGATCACACTTTGCCTTTACCTGCATCACAAACGCAAATTGCAATGCATGAGTATTTTATAAACACTCAGTAAGGCAATCCTCCCATCTATTGGGCTATACACACAAGCAATATAGTCATCTCTAACCATCCATAAACAATCAACAATAACAAACCATGACTCAACATCGGCCGACACCAACATGCATCGACCGACACCAGTTGGAGGTTGCGTCGACCAACGCAAGATCTGCATCGACCGATGCAAGGCTAACTTGCATCGACCGATGCTCCCATTGCATCGACTGACGCATGCTCGACATAGCACGAAAACCCTAAATTTTACGCGCCGTCCTTGCATTTGCATCGACCGACGCACAGTATGCATCGACCGACGCACAGTGTGCATCGACCGATGCAATGCCGAGCATCGTTTTCCCACGAAACTTCTCGCCGGATTTTTGTTCCTGTAACCACAAAACACAATTCCAAGCCACAAAAAAGCTTCCAATCGTCCCAAATACCAATCTAACAAGCCTAACAACACAAAACAAGCAAATCAGAGATTTCTCCAGCTTAGATAAGCCATGGTCATGCACTTACCTTTGCCACAGAAGAAATCCGACCCAAACACAGGAAGAAAACGTTCCTAGGAAGCTCCTACAACGATCCCAGCTACAGATCTCTACCGAACAGCTTCCAACTCCAAGAAATCACCAAGAACACTCAAGAACACCAAGAACTCTTCTTTCTCTCTTTCGTTTCTCTCAAAAGCGGCTAAACACGCCCAATAAGACAAACCTCGAGTTTAAGGATTTTTCCTAACCCAAAATGCAGTGTTTAACTTAAGTCAAACCGCAGAAAACTGAACCTGCATCGACTGATGCATTATATGCATCGACCGATGTAATCCCCTAAACCGGGATTTTGGTTCGCGGATGTTACATGATGCACTATATGCATCGACTGATGTAATCCCCTAAACCGGGATTTTGGTTCGCGGATGTTACAGGCAAACTGTAATACAATTTCCAAATTAAATAAATCATGAAGTTGGTCCATATGAATGTATGATCTTTGACCAATTGGTATCATATTAACTACAAAAGTGCAAATTTTATACTCACAACACGTTATTGTTTTAGAAAAAAAATACTCAAAAGATATCTATAGAATTTGTAAGGGATTATTATATACTCTAAATAAAATTATAGGTAAATATTGTATAAAGGCCAAGGGAAAGGCTTCCCCATCATGTCTTAGTAATTATAAGAGTACTACAACAAAAAGTAAAACAAGTAATTAAGTCTTAAAGATTTGAACTTAATAAAGCCTTAGGCATGAAGTTCCAAATCAGCAAGACAGCAACATTTCTGTGTTACAAACATAAATTGGCATTTTGTTGCCAGATAAAAAGATTCTAAAGACACTATCATGATCCGACGGTCAATGTCTCATCAGGATCGTCATCATCGTCTTCATCATCTCCATATTCCATCAGCTTTATTAACGTATCTGCAACATCAAGACATGCGACTGATCATAAATTTGATTCTACGATTACTAGGTTATGCTAAGTTGCCGTTAAACCACAAGACACAAAATGGTATGCAAATCAACAGGGATGAAAGACAAGAACTGAGTGAGTTGTCGATGAGTTTTCCAAGGATTAGTTCGAATCTAATATACCTGGAACTGGATTTGGTTTCTTTACAGTGATGTGATTGCCCTCCTGTAATCTTGACGGTTGAGTTGTTGATGTAAGTCGTGGTGGTGGAGGAAGCATGCTTTTTGATGATAAAGGAGACGCGGTCTTCGAAGGTGGTGGTGGAGGAAGCATGCTTCTTGATGATAGAGGAGACACGGTCTGCGAAGGCGGTGGTGTTAAGGTCTTTGGTGGAGGAGGAGGCATCACGGATCTTGGTGAAGGTGGTGACCGCACTCTATTTGCTGATGGCTCATCAACTACATTCTTTGGAGCAACTTCACCTGATATTGCTAACTCCAACAGCTGCAACAAATGATATGAAAAGAATATTCGAGGCCATTTACACAACGACAGTTAGATATCTATAGGTCAATAAAAGCGATCACGCAAATATATAAAAAGAGGGTATTCTTAATGCAAATGCTTTCAAATCCATAATGGAAATATGTATCGAAAAGCTAATTAATGAAGAATGTATTTGGTAAAACTTGAAACCTTTACAAGCTCATTCACAACCAACGTGAATCAAAACAACATTTTCATCTGAAAAGTGTTAAGCTCACTAGCATCCTTAAAGACACAAGTTAAAGATCAGAAGATGTATAGCTGCTTAGTTCTAATGGCAGCTATATATTAATAGATTAAAAATAGAAACTATAAATCCAGAACAAAGTTACGTCTACGGTGGAGAATGAGCCTATTCTACTATGGATAAGGGCATCAGTCATTCTGTAATGAGTAATGCCAACCTAACTGCAAGGCACTAAAGTGAAGATGCATTGGATTGTGCAAAAATGACATGCACACAAGGGACACATATCACGTCAGTTAAAAAGACATATCAAATTCTGGAAAAAAGTTCTAATTCTGATCCTCAAGTTGAAGCGAAAATGACTGCAAACCACATGGTGCCTCCACTATTAAAAATACCCTGTGAAACATGCAAACCAATGGCCCACGGGTCCAGAATCAGCTAGTTAGCTTCTTAGAAGTTCAGAAAAATACCTGGAATAGTAAGGGAAAAAAATCAGCACAAAATAAATTTCATGACAGAAACTGAAACAATGTATCATTGTAGAGAGTGTAACTGCCAGTTAAAAAGAGTTCATGAATAGGTAAGAGAGTTTTAGAAGCGGTTGAGAAGTGCAAACATGTCCATATGACATGCTTAAGAAGATGAATACTAGGCTTCATGATTAAACCTTTGAACTACCAGAAAAACGATTTACCTTTGTCACCCCACTCAAAATATCTCAATCCTATTTCTATGTAAAACACTTGACCTGATATGTTCACTCATCTATTGGTCATTGCTTACAAGTACCCAATACTAGCCAAAATTTATTTCAAACAACCACAAGCACAAGTTCTCTCATGGTAGCTATGAAAGAGCCTCAGGCCTCAGGGTTTGGACCCATCCATTACTCCGTCAAAATCACCGCAGATGCAGGAAAAGATTTTTTACCTGTTTTGGTTTCGCTGGAACCTTACAATCAGCTGGTAGTTCCTGAAACTTTCGCTTTTGGGGTGGGCGCCTTTCCTTTTCTTTACTTAAAATATCACTTGGGTTCGATAAGGAGGCAGCTGTCAACATAGTAGGGGGCACAGTAGAGACAACAGGAGAAATTGATTGCTTAAGGACTTGAGCAACTTGTTGTAGTGGTGTGGCTTGAGGGTATATACCAGCATACCCACTATAGCTAGTTCCCCCAGCCATTGGCTGTAAGTAACTCACTGGACTTGGTTGCAAGTGCCCACCATTTGATATTCCTAGAGGTTGCATTATTGGAAACTGAGGATAAAGACTTGTCGAGGGAGTAACTGGAAACGGACTAACAGCGTTTGGTGGTGCTGTGATGGGTATCGATGTCATCAAACCACATGTTGAAATCAAATTTGGCCTTCGCTCCTTTTCCGAACCCGGAGCTCCAGAAAGCAGTTGCTGTGGTGGTGGTACTGCGCCATACAACTTACTTGAGGTAACCCTGAAACATTTTGTGGAACAAACAATTACAATGACAGATCAGCAAATGCAATGACAAAGACATAGGAACATGCTTCTGAACAGAAAATAAAATGAACCTTGATGCCCCGAATTCTACACTGATTGTATCCATAAGATTCTCAGCTAAACGTTTTGCATTGTCAATGCTCTTCGGGTTGCTGCTGGACAATAATAGATGTAACGGTAGCTGTGCGTCTGCAGTAATGCGTTAAAAACAGGAAGTTACATTTACATTAACAATGTAAATAACACCATCACAAGTAGGCAGAGAAAACCACAACCATAGTAAATATTACCTTCTCCATGTTGGTTCTCAAGGCTTCCTGAACCACGTCCTCTTAGTACAACAGTTGCTCCTGTTTCATTCATAATGTGATTTATATACTGATCCTGCATGTACAAAAGCCAACCACCACCAACACAAAAAAAAAGTTCTCTCCCGATTGCACGGAGATGTCAGAGAGAGCTTCAATATTAGAATCTCTCGAATTCATGGAGTGAGACAAAAGAGTGCAAATATTATTAATCAAAAAAGAAAACCTAAACACCAGTTGGCTAACACTTCTACTGATACATAATTTGATATTAGACTATCGATTCAGATCTGTTGTAAATTAGAAAGGAAAAAAGGTGGGAATATTGAAAGAATGAATACCCACATTAGGTCCACGAATACGAGCAGCAACGTTAGATGACGGGTCAGCTTCGAAACCCAAATATACGCATGTGCTGTGCATCTGGCAACATGGTTAAATATATTATTGCTCCAATATCATAACTACAAAAAACAAAGTCTCCCACAATCTAGGAATATCTACCTTGGCAGTGGGCAAACCAACCGACATGACTTGTGAGTTTGATTTGTGTTTCATCATCTCCTCAATCATAGCTGCTGCACGATCAACAGCTAGAATACGTTCTGCAGTCTCTTTTAACTGAAATTGCAATACCAAACGTTAAAACCAGGCCGACTTCTCAAAGCTCAAAAGCTCAAGGTATTTCTTTAAGCCAACAAATGTTTTACTTTCTGCCCCTCCCATGAAGAACATCTATCATATTTCCAAAACATATTGACCAGCACTATACACCACTATAATCAATAAGTTTATACCCAAAAACTAATCACCCTTTTATTAGCCTAGTGCTCTCGGTTACCCTTGGCTAGTGTTCTGTTAAGCTAAAAAGGATTAACATACATGAGCAGCAGCAGATATGTGGAGATATAACGGCTTTTCACCATCAGGAGGTGCATTTGCAGGACGATACTTGCCCCTACAAAAAGAGTTCATCAATTCAATCTAGAAAAGATTCTTGTAAGACTTTCTCCTCCATGAGTTAGATGTTGGACAAACCTGGTAATCACCACAGCATCAGTACACCTCTGAATCTGCAAGAAAAATAGACGTAAAAATAAAGCAAGGAAAATTGTATCTTATAGACATAGTAAATTACACATACTTCTTCTTGAGTTGAGCGTTTAGTAAGCTTGTGCCTAAGAGAAGCCTCAGCATCATTGATAACAATTTCTCGTGCTATGATCAACTCATCCTGGATCTTAGACTAGATGGACATGCAACAAAACACACAATAAATCACCATGTTTAAAGGATAGGAATATAGGATAAAAGAAGAAGACATATATCCACAAATAATAGCTCGTTCAGTATAAAGTCAATAATGTCAAAAGTCACAAACACAGCCACCATATATCAAGGACTTGTGGAATCTCATAGGAAACTGGACCACACATGGTAAAACTACTAATCAAGTAATCATCGGACACAAAGTTTCAAGTGATACAACAAATTTAAGGAGGTATCAGATTATACAGTTCACTAAGAAAACATATAACAAGACACCAAATCAGATTAAAACATTACATATCATCATTTACGCCATAGTGCATAATGCAATAGCTAAGTCAGAGAAAGATTAGCACAGAAAACCCCTCAAGAGCGTAAGAGTCATTTACTTGATTAAGCGTTTGGAGCAATGGCATCACAGCAGGAACATTCAAAGTATTGTTGCCTAAAGAGAGTAACTGAGGAAACGCAACTCCAGCCGCAACAAGTTGCTCTGCTGGCTGATCCCACTTTCTCTTTCTCCTGCCACCCAAATTCCCAAAAAGGTCAGTTAATAATATAACTAAAGTTGCAAAATTGGTTAAGAGAGATCAGCATGAGCTTCAAAGCCAGAACCTTTATTCACAAATTAGATTCCAAAACCAAAATCAAAGTCGTTGAAGCAACAATCCAAAGAAGGGCGTTAAACTTGGTGTCAATTTCACAAAAAATGTATAAAGATTGTAATTTGAATGGTTAAACAATGTAAAGTTGGTACCTTTGCCTCGTCCGAGAAGCATCGTTTGATGTAGCCGAGTCGCTTGGAGAAACCCTAGCCTCATTGTTGTCCCCTGTCATCTTTACGGACGTTCTCTGACACAAAAAAGGATTGTTCCTTTAGGATTCAAAGGATACGAAGAGAAACAAACTCCAAAGCGCAGATATCAAAAGGATTCAAGGGAATGCAAAATCGAACGGTGTAAAAACTTTTCCTTTTCTTTGCATACAAATTGAAACTTTTGGATTCCAATAGAAAATTTCGGTTTCTCGATTTAAAATTGGGTTAATTTGATAGATAAAAAAGAATTAGAGTTTTATTGGGAAAATCAGAGTACAGTNTTTTTTTTTTTTTTTTTTTTTTTTTTTTTGCTTTTTGCAAAAATATGTCAAAAAACATAAATTTAAGTGGTGAAAATTTTATATTGTTTGTGACGAAATAAATGTTTAAAACTTTAAAATAAATTATGAAGTTTTATTTCAATTTTTAAATTTTCCAAATCGTTAATCTTTAGTCGATTCTATATATCTACGAAGAGAATGCGACGTAGACAATCAAACTCTTTTTAAAAAAAAAATAATTAAAATTAAAATTTATTTAATCTTTTCCCGATTCATATTTTTACAAACATACAAATCCAAACGACAAATCTTTTTTCAAATCTCTCTTAATATTTCAAATCATCGGAAAAAAATTATCAAATTAAATACAAATCGTTGTTGGCAGCCATCTCATCTAACCGACGGAAAAGTAAGCTAAGGTAAATCACTAAAAAATAATCTTTGTCATTAGTTCCTTACCACTAAGTTGTAAGCCTATCAAGTAGGAATCGACACAAGAAAGAAGGAGGGAGAAAAGTATTACGTTGTTAATGGCATAGAGGAAAGATAGAGAAGATAAAAATATGTTTAAGGGCTTGAAAAAACACAGCTTCCCTCATCAGACCATATGAATCCATTCTTCTTCAACAAATCAATCATTATCCGTTCTATCTCTCCATAAAATTTCACAAACCCACGGTAGTAATATGTCAAACCTAGAAACCCTCTCAATTCGATTACTGATTTTATTTATGGGAGGACAACATTGCCTCTATCTTGTCTGAATCTTCAGCCTCTCTTTGTGCAAATATCTTTTAATTTAGATAAGACACCGCCATTTTGTCAAAAGAACATTTTTGGAGTTGCAATATAACTTGTGTTGCTGCATCAGTTGAAGCATCACTCCCAAATGGTCCATATGAGTTACTACATTACACCAAAAATCGTCAAAAAAGTACAACTTGAGGAGATATGGAGCCTGTTCGTTAAGTTGCCGCAGCAACCACATCCTGCAATTAAAAAAATAAAGGTTGCCGGAGTTTAAATCTTTGCAATGAGTCGCTCCTTCTGTTTAAACAAGTCACCGCTTCTGTTAAAACAAGTCGCAGCGGCAATTAAAACTATTGCCTGTTTTTTATGGCGAGACATGATATACCGGAAATCTCAGTAAAAGTAGTCGCAGCGGCAATTTTCACATTTATTTGGCCATAATGACATTAAAATTTTGGCCGCCGGAAGGAGACGCAGCGGCAACATAACAAACATGCTCATGATCTTTTTTTTTTTTTTTTTTTTGAACAAACATATGCTTCCTTTCCATTAGATAGACAGTAACATACAAAGCAGGTTGAAAAACTTAAATAACATAAAAGGGCATACCCCAAATTCAAAGGCAACAAGAGTACATGGATAGATAATAGCAAGAGATATATGGGTCTTGAGAGCTATGGATCAAGTGCTGAATAGCAAGTTGGAGCCTGTGAGATCAAAACATATCAATGCAGCTTCCAAGAGTAAGTCATTGGAAGGGAAGGTGGCCAAGGTCTTGATTCGAAGACTGGGTGGCGATGAAGTACGCAAAGCTGAGGATCTCATCGAAATGAGAAAGTCTACACGAAGTAGTGCTTTGTCAAAGGTGTGAGCAGGGTTGAGAATGCTCTGATTACCGATCACTGCAAGGGTGGTTGCGGTTTTAAGGCTGTAAGGGAGAAGCTTGGAGAGGTTGTGGTAACCACCACTCCTTGGAATGGTGATCATAATGCCACTACTCTTCAAGCCTATATGAGCGAACTTCAATAAGTAGATGATATACAGTTTGGAGAGCTTAGAACAAGGAAGTGATGGAGAAATCAAGCTGGCTAAACATCGGTAATCCCGCTCCGCAGAGGTGGAATCATAATGCCGAGTTTAAGCCTGGTCATACGCTGGGGCTGAATGAGTTGAGAGATTGGTGATATGCAGCAAATAGGAGCAACGGATGCAAGCATTATAAATCGCCGGAGAGACGGGTCAGGGTTAAAGATATAGCTCTGTAATGCAGTCCTCCATACCAAAGTAATCAACTTTCCTCGACACAAAAAGATGTCAAGCCAATCCGAAGAAACCGAGACTCTACTACCAAGGAGACCCCGACTTGACCAAGTAGAGAAACTCGATACTAAACATTTTGAACTTGAAATAGCTTTATCACAACCAGTTCTGAGGACGCAGACTCTACACTCAGAAACAACCAGGTGACACAGAAGTCTAAACGGGTTGGGTTCAAAACAGCTTTAGCGGATCTAAACATCTTCCAATTCAGGGGCAACGCATTTGACCAAGATATCCTAAGAGCCAAGGATTTGGGTAAAGAGTGAGAATCAAACCTAGAACAGAGCGGAATCAATGGTGTGCTAGAGATCGCCAAGGATGTGGTTTTCACCGTTAAAGTCTTCGTCGACTCCAGTGTCAAAACAGAGCTCCCGTCCAGCTGCAGCCAAGCAAACCACTTGGTGAGGGGAAAAGATTCCAAGGATCGGAGAGTTGTTGCGGTTGACAGTGTTAAAAGGCAGTAAGACCGGCGGAAGCCGAGGCAATTGGGGCGTTCAGGGATCTCAGAGGGAACATCTCGTGGCTGGACCCACGAAGGAACAGGCACATCGAGACGATTCACCAGAAACTGAGGCAAGGAAAGGGAAAAAAGAAGCTGAAGCATGCTCGGAGTCGAGATCCAAAATCTCGAGGGGACTTCGGGAAAATTAGGTGACATGGAACAAAGAAACAAAAGATCCAGTGGAAGAATGAAGAGCTTGACAGAACTGAGAGAACCGAGAGAACCCGACGCCGGCGAGCCGGAGCCCTACCGGCGTCGGGGAGAAGAGATGGTAGCGGATCTAAACAAGTCATTTATGATGCATTGAAATGTAGAGGGAGCATTAATTAGCCCAAAATACATGATTACAAACTCATAATGTCCATAACAAGTTTAAAAGGTGATATTCTCTATGTCATCACTCCTCATTTAGATATGATAGTACATTGACTTAAGATCTAGCTTGAAAACACTGTGAAGTGTATCCAAAAATTCTTTCTGTCATATGAATTGGGTATCTATCATGAGTGGTGGCTTTGTTGAGTGCCTTGCAATTAAATCAATTTTTGACACACTTCAACGCATAATATCATAAATAATTATGTATTCCGTGATGCACAAGTTAAGAAGAAATTTGATAGAAAAGACAAATGTAATATACATGAATTAGATTTTCTCCAAAAAAATAAATCTACATGAATTAATAAATAGGTTTCAACATTTTTCACAAGCTTATATTTTGTATACACCATAAATTTTTCATAGTAATATTATATATGTATCAAACTATTATAATAGGATTGTAAAATATGAAATTCAGATTTGAATCATATCATAATCGCATTACATATCGGAATCTAAATCGCATTAAATACAATCACATAAATAATATTAAAATAAAATAATCATAATTGAACATACACCACACCAAGATCATAAAGTATGAGATGTTGTTGATTCATACTACCTTAAAGAATCAGAAAAAAAATTTGCAAGAAAATAGTGAGTTAAAATGAAAAAATAATTAAGACATAGTAAACAATGTAGCTAAAATCAAACATAATAAAAATCAAATATTAATCTTACAAAAGTTATAGAACACATTTATAAAGATTCACGCTGAACACATTTATATTATCTTTCAATTATATAGATTCATGCTAAAATCGATCTTAAACATGAGATGTTTTTCACTTCTTTAATCGTTTTTTTCATCTTCTTTAATCTTTTCTACTTTAAATTTTGATTTCAGATCCAAAACTCTATTATTTCTTCTTTACGACAGCCTAACAGATACATATATTTTGTCAACTATAGTCTCATTAATTTTTCTAATAGTCATACTTTTGGTCTCGTCTATTGAAGTTCATAAATGTCGTTAATCACCACCACACTAGTATTTTCTCCAAAATCTACATTTAAAATTTTTACCGTAGTTTTGCCAAATTTTTAACATAAAAAATCAACGTAAAAAAAATAAATCCATCCCATTTTGTAATGCTACGAATAGATAAAACATGTATATATTGATTGTGCCATTGCGAATAATACAGGCGATATTGAGTGAACACTTTGATTAAATTTGGAAAAAAATTATTATATTTTAAGCATCCTGAACTACTTTACTACATATATTTTTTTTCAAAATATAAAGAGAATGTTGAAAATTTGATTGTTGTCAAGAGGATCACACTAGAAGAACATTATCCTTATTGGTTTTTTTTTTCAACTTAAATACAAAAATAACACTTCGACTGCGATCTTTGTTTGAGAACTATAATAAAAATTAATATATGCATAACCAAGACACGAGTTGGTATCTCAGTTGCGACAAAAGTTTAATTGCTAAAATAGCAGGAGTGATCTCATTAATTATTTTCTAATTTATTTCTCTGAATGCTTTCATTAATATCTCTTAATTAAAACAAAAAATTCTTTCAGTTATTTTTCCAATATTTTCTTTAGCTTCAACATCAAATAGTACCCAAACATATGACGATGATAAAAGGTGAATAATATATGTTCAAGGGTGTATCTACTCTTTAAGTTGAATGTTTAATTGACACTATAAAATTTCTAATAAATATTTTAAAATTATTGAATTGCACTTGCACCAACCTTCATGTTTGACACCATTAACATTACTAAATTATTATTTCAGCCAAAAAATATTATTTTATCTCAAAAACAAGTAGTTCATGTATTATTTTGACATCCAAATTAAAACTAGAAACAAAATGTAGCAAAAAATCTCAACCTAATTTTTTTTCCTTAGCAAACTCTTGTTAAGCTATTTTTTTTTTACATCTTGTTATGTGTCTCTTCAGCTCATTCTTTCATATTCATCTTAGTTCAACTATTGAGTCTTATTTGATCGGATTGAAAATTAATTTTTGAATAATAATTTAGTTTGTTTCGTCAGAAGTGATGTACATATTAGAAACTATTATAAAATGAGATTTTGGTAAGAATATTTTAGGATAGGAATGATCATAGAATAATAACAATACACTAAAATAATCTATATTAACATTTTTGAAGTACATTTTGTGTTATGCCCTTTTAGTTTTGTTTATTTAAAAAGTTATTTACAACATTAACCCCTAAAAAGTTCCAAAACTAACATTACATCAGATTTTTTTCCTAAATATTTTAAATTTCATTCTAACTAAAAAATAATAGCAATCAATATGGAAATAAAAACTATCATATCTTTAACCACACATTCTGTTGTGTTTTGAATCTGAATCCTTCACAAACAAAGAAAACAACAATTTGATTTCCATTTCGTTTTCCAAAACCTGTGAGTTTTGATTCTTAATGTAAGAAAAACTTCGATTGATATTTATTTAAATATTATAATTAACATATATATAAATTTAATCAAAAAATTAATTATTACGAATATGTAAAATTAAAAAAAAATTACTATATAATGTGGTTATATAGTAGATGAGTTATAAAGAGGACATATTGGAATTAATAAAATATTATTAAATTTGTGTTAACACGGGTTAAATCCTCATTTAATTATTTATCGACACTACTAATATTGGAATATTTGACATAAAATCAAGTTGATTTAACTAAGATTGTGTTAAATAATTAAATCATTAGGAAAAATGTGATTTAATCACAGCGTATAAATTACTTATTATGTATTTAGATCCCTTATTTTTTTTGTTATAATAATTAAAAATCAAAATAGAATCTCAAACACTAAACAAAAAAAATATATAACAAACAAATGGTCATGAAGTGTATTGCAGGTTAAAAAAATAATATAAACATTTAGCTGCACAACACCGGAAAATTTAGTTATTTTTCTATTTACAAAATCTCTAATATTTAACAAATAAATACAACATAAAATATAAATTATATGTCTGCGGTGTACCGCGGGTTAAAATCTAGTGATAATACAAAGAGAGAATATATGATGGCTAAATTACAAGAATGGAAGACTAATGTGTCAATGAAACAATTAATTATCATTAATACACAAGTTCAAAATAAAATTATACAAACAGAAGATATGATATCTAGGTAATTTCTAAAAAAATAAAGATGATATGTTATAAAAAATAAAGAAAATTAATACAAATCTATGACAATACATAAAAGTATTTAATAAAAATCCATGAAAAATGTCTTTAGTCAACTGGACCGACAGTTTTAAATTTTTTAGGCTTCTCATTATGCATGAGAGAAAGTTACCAAAGTGTAACAAAACATTAATTGGAATGGAATCAAATTTGTTGATCTTTATGTGGTCTTATATTCAACTAACCACGACGGTGCTACTTTTGTGTATCAAGACAATAACCTTTTGTTATTATCACATTGACGTCCAAGGGAGTATTGAACTAGTAAATATGAAATTAGACATCATTCGAATGGACCTTGATGGATTGCATTAATTACCAGTTGTGATCCTTACAACCATTACACATGTAGATGCATCAAATGTTTTAGCCAGGACAATAAGAAACATAACAAAATGATGTTTTACCAAAAACCCACTAAGTTGCAGCAACAATCGGTTTTCTCGACTCACGAAAATGAAGTTTCAAAATACAATGGATGCCGAATAATATTTCTTATAATAATTGAAAATTTATCGCGATATGTATATCAAAGGATGTCATTGTACAACGTACAAACTTCATCTGCAAATTCCCCTCTTCTAAACATAATTGTCAGATATCTTTCTCACATACATATATTCACTTTTTCGTTATTGATTTTCAAATCTCAAAGTCTTAATTATATTTCTGGTATACTTTTAAGATCAACAATTAACTATTTTAGAATTTACGATTTTTTGGAGATTGTGAATTTCGTGTTGAATTTTTTTTGTCAGTATGTTGATGTGTTTTTTTGTTAAAAGTCACATTGCTTGCATATATTAAGTATGAAAAACTATTGACCACAAATACATTTAATTTTTTAACAAACCTGTTAGATTCTCGATATCAATTCAATATTGTAAATCTTCAGACCAGTTTACCATTTTCATAAATACTTTTACAGAGAAAGTTGATGAGACTAATGAACATAAATATGTCAGTTAGGGAGTATTCATAATTGTTCATTACCTTCTCTATCACATTTAAAATAAATTGTTGGAGCTCATATTCTTTTTTCTTTTTTTTTGTCAACCATTGGGCCACAACTGGCCGGCCCATTAGCCAAATCCCTACATTCGTAGGGAGCGGGACTCGATCTCGGGTGTGATGGTGCCTTGTGCATTAAGGACTTATCATTGGCCACTACACTAAGGTCACTTCACGAGCTCATATTCTTTTATATGTAGCATTTAAAAGTTAAAAGTCTTACACTGTTTTGTAAACCAAATCTTCATCAAGTGATCTCATACAATGTTACTATAATTTAAGAGAATACCTTAGTTTGAATCTTTGATACACCTAGTTTGAAACTATTTATCATACTCATACTCTTCTAGAGTTAAATTTTAATGTTGTCAACTTCTTTTTCTTATTTTGGAATTTTCTATTTGTTTCGCAACATTTGTCGATTATGCTTTATCCAATATATTTTTCTTATCTTCTCCTTTGTTTTATTCATTGATACCTTAAATCGGTTTGTGTTATTTTATTGATCAATGTTTGTGTTATGTTCTTTTAGAGCTTGAATCGGCTTGTGTTATGTTATTGATCAATGTTTCGGTTTGTGATACGTTATTGATCAATGCTTGTATTCTGTTTTTTTAAAGCTTCAATCGGGTTGTGTTCTGTTATTGATCAATGTTTGTGTTAGCGTCTTTTAAAGCTTGAATCGACTTGTGTTATATTATTGATCAATGCTTCGGTTTTGTGTTCTGTTATTGATCAATGTTTGTGTTCTCTTCTTCTAAAGCTTCAACTGGTTTGTCTTATGTTATTGATCAATGCTTGTGTTTGGTTCTTTTAAAGCTTGAATCGGCTTGTGTTATTTGTTTTTGTTTGTGTTATGTTATTGATCAATGCTTGTGTTATGTTCTTTTCAAGCTTGAATCGGTTTGTCGGGCTGATCAATGTAATCTAAGTGTTTCTACCTTCTTGTGTGAGGTTAATTGGAGCAATTGCGACAATGATATCTGATTCATTGGGAGTATCTGAGGTCATACAATGATAGCTGCTTCCATTTCATGCATGAGTCACGGTAAATCATCAACCTAACACTTTGTTATATTTTTTAATGCTTGTTAGATATTTGAATGCCTGTTGAATGCCTGTTAACCTAAGAACTGATCTATTTTTCATAATGTAACTAATGGTAACATTGCTCACAAGTTTATTTGGTTCTTCTCTTTGTTTACTCAGCGGAATAACATTGCTCACAATGTTTGATATGATAACCATTACCTGCTTCCAGTTTTTGTGTTTTGTATTTGGTATCAGTGATTTGTGGTCTCCAATTCTTGCTAAAAATTGAAATAGTTTGTTGGTTTGCGCAGATGAGGGTTTTGCTGGTTTACGATGATGGTTTGCTGTTTGCTGCAGATGAAAGGCAATGATGGATTGCTGGTTTGCTTTGTGGTGAACTTGTTACAAGAAAAACAAAATTGAATTTGCAGATGGGTCCCTTCCACGTTATATGAGCTATGCCTGGGAGAACTAGCACATTCTTTCCTTCCTATGCAAGAAAATTGAACTAATATTAGACACATATTTTAACAGAACAGAACAAAACTAATATCTAGCAGCAAGAGAAGTAGATATCTCACTAGATCAACAATAAAAATGTTCATGAGGCTTAGAATTGCTTACTTTGAACAAACCCTTGCACGCATCTTGATGGTCTTTGAAAGCGTAGCCATATTTAACCGTAACCTCCTTCAGTTTATCATTTAATTTTTCTGTTTCTTCCTCCATACCAGGAATGTGTCTCATGGCCTGCAGATTTCCACTCATGCAAACATGGAGTGTTTTCAGCAGCTCAAGGATTTTCATATGTAACTCAGTTTTTTTCCTCTGTGAAATAACACCAAAACTTGAATATTAGTTACCCTCAAGTAAATGATTTTACAGACAATAAGAAAAAGCCTACCAGTTGTTGTTCTGCCAATCTCTTCATTTCTTCATCAGCTTTGTTTTGCTCTTGAATAGAATAGCCATTAATTTTCGCTAACCAGAAGAGAAATCACAGGAAGAGACATAAAAAATAGGAACTTATGAAATGTACTATGTAAAGAGTGGCTTGAAACTTGAACATTAGTACCTTCAAAGTGAATGATTTTACAGACAATAAGCAAAAACCTACATGTTGTTGTTCTGCCAATCTTTTTCATTTCTTCATCAGCTTTGTTTTCCTCTTGAATAGCTATTGAGTTTCGCGAACCAGAAGAGAAGATCAGGGGAAGAGACAGAAAAAATAGGAACGTATAAAATGTACTAAATAAAGAGTGGCTTGTGGTGAGTGGAGACGTTTGGTGAGTGGTGGTGTTTAACGTTTCAACGTTTTGTATTGATGCTATAAATGTAAAAGATATGTAAATCGTAAACTTTTACATCCATATAAATTGATTAATTTATGACACGCCCAAAATTCGAGGATCGCTCATCCGGATTAGAAATGATAGAAACTCGCCAAGGTGCAAGGTGCAACAAGGGAGATTTGATGGATTGAGGGGTCGCACAGCAGTTGCGGAAGGCTGCTGATATTTCCAACTCCAATCACTGCTAGATATGACACACTAGTCAAGCAAGAGGAGGTTGTTGCTTGGATATTACACACCAAGAAACAAAGAAATGTTCTAGACAAAGAACAAAGAGATAAACTCTTAAAATGAAAAAAGAAAATTGATTGATTATTCTCAAAATGAGATTATATGAGTTTATATAGGGATAAGAAACTTGGTAACAAAGCCAAGTATTGATTATTCTTGAAACTAAAACATAATAAAGATAGATAGTTGAATGAAGATTCAACTCTTGAAGTTTGTTTTCCCAATTGACTTAGGCACTCCATGCAAACGAACAATTTCCTTGAAGAACAACTCAGCAACATGCAAAGCATTATCAGTATTGTGACAAGGTATGAAATGCGCCATTTTTTAAAATCGATCAGTGACCACAATAATTGAATCTTTACCAGTCCTAGTTCGCAAACCAAGCACAAAATCCATAGAAATATCATGCCAAGGCTGAGTAGGAATAGGATGTCGATACTTTACCGTGATGTTGTTGATGGCTCTACAATCAACACACATGCGCGAATTTCCATCCTTTTTGGACACAAGTAGGACTACAACCGCACATGGGCTCACGCTCTCTCTGATATGTTCCTTCTCCATGAGTTCATTAACTTGCCTTTGAATCTCCAATGTCTCCATGGAATTAGCCTTGTAAGCTGGTCGGTTTGGAAGTGATGCATCTAGGACGAAATAAATTTGGTGTTCTATACCTCTTATTGGTGGCAAACCGTTAGGGTTCTCTTCTGGAAAGATATCTGAGAATTCCTGCAAAACATCTATCAAATCACTCGGGAGCTCCGGTGCAAGGTCAGAAAATGCTATTAGTGTTTCTTTATACACAAGCAAAAGCAATGGCTGTTGAGAGTACAAAGATTTCCTTACTTGACTCTTTTTGACAAAGAAGTTGAAGTTCTTAGAAGATACCTCAGGTTTTGCTGGTTTAATTTCTTTGTCTCGGCTTTTCTTCAACTGGACCTGGTCTTGATGGACCTCCAACGGAGTTAAAGGAACCAGAGTGATCTTCTTTCCTTTATGCTCAAAGGAATGCCGGTTGGTGTAGCCATCATGTATCGCCCTCATGTCAAACTGCCAAGGTCGTCCTAGAAGAATATGGCTTGCATCCATGGGAAGGACATTGCACAGGATCTCGTCTTCATATCGGCCGATGGTAAGAGGAACCGTGACTTGCTCCCTGACGTACTGTTCGCCCGTTTCATTTAACCATTCCAGTTTAAAAGGTCGCGGATGAGGTCTTGTCTCAAGTCCAAGCTTCCTAACAAGAGTTTCACTAGCAACGTTAGTACAGCTTCCACCGTCAATGATCAAAGAACAAACTTTATCTTTAACTAAACATCTAGAGTGAAAGAGATTCTCCCTTTGTTCTCGGTCATTGGACTTAGGCTGAACGCTCAATGATCTCCTAGTGACCATAAGTGTCCCTTGAGTTGGATATTCAAACTGCTCTTCCTCTTTGTCGAAGATTGGTCCGAGATCTTCCTCTTTTTCTTTATCGTCCTCGGACTCCACTTCACCGTTTTCTAGGAGGATCGTGACCTTTTGATTCAGACATTTGTTGGCATAATGTCCAAGTCCTTGACATTTGAAACACGGAATATCCATTGCCCGATTTTTGGTCTCAACTACCTTTCCTTTATCAAGACGAGTAGGATCGTTAGTCTTAAAAACTGAATTTGATGGGTTTGGAGACTTACCTTTATCTTGATAACTTGGTTTAGGGTAAAGGAAGGTTTAGAGAAACTCTTCCTCTTGGTTTGTTGTTCGATTAGAATCGTCTTAGGCAACATTCCCTCCAAGCTTTCATTTTCTTGAAGCTCCATTTTGTCCTGAATGTCCCGATTGAGGCCTGCAAGGAATCTGGCCATGGTAGCTTCTAGAGTTTCATCTACGTCTGCCTTGATCATTAAGCTTTCCATTTCCTGGAAATAGTCCTCCACAGATTTGGTTCCTTGAAGCAAGCGTATGAGTTTTTGGTGGAGATCTCTGTGGTAATGAGCCGGCACAAACTGTTTCCTCATCAAGGTAGTGAGCTCATCCCATGAAGCTATTGGTCTTCCACATGTCCTTCTCCTGTGAGTCAAAACTTGATCATACCAGTTAATAGCATAGCCTATAAACTCAGTTGCTGCTAACCTAACCTTCTTGAGTTCAGAGAAATTTTGACATTCGAACACTAACTCTATTTTCCTTTCTCATTCTAGAAAAATATCCGAATCATTTTTACCTTCAAAGGTTGGAATTTTAAGTTTTAAACCACCTAAATTGTCATTTCTTGTACCAAAAGGATTAACATCACCTTGATCACAGTTTCTATGACTTCGTCTAGGTCGGTTGATGGATCGATCATCTTCTTCATGGAACTCCTCTACTTCAATTTCCTCCTCGGGCTGGTAAGTCCTCCTTGAACGTTCTCTCCTGGCTGCGGGTCTAGAACGGGTTTGTTGGTTGTTCTGAATCTCGTCGAGCCTCTGGTGTAGTTCTTCTAGACTTGTATTCATAAGGTTAGTAATAGTGTCATTCAATGCTCTCATTTAAAAGTTAGATAGCCCGACAACTGAATTCCCTGGCCGATCTCTTTCTCCATCACTTTTCATGGTTTCCTGAAAACTTAACACAAAAAGTTAGCAGATAAAAAGTCCTCACACACTCAAGTGTTTCTCTCAATTTTTTTTGGTAGGTCACTCAAGAGCTTTCTCCCTAAGTTCTAAGAGAACAAATCCAAGCAACCCAATGGAATTCCCAAGCAACAAGGGAAGAAAGAAGATAGAAAGACAAGAGGATTTTGTGAAATCTGTTTTAACCACTCCAAGGCTGGATTTCTTTTGAGCCAGCAGGATTTATCTTCCACCACCTAGCCAAATGCAATTTTTTTTTTTTTTTTTTTTTTT
>NC_025690.1:6847120-6888446 GCF_000633955.1 Camelina sativa | reverse complement strand
TTGATGGATTGAGGGGTCGCACAGCAGTTGCGGAAGGCTGCTGATATTTTCAACTCCACTCGCCACTAGATATGACACACTAGTCCAGCAAGAGGAGGCTGTTACTTGGATATTACATACAAAGAAACAAAGAAATGTTCTAGACAAAGAACAAAGAGATAGACTCTTAAAATGAAAAAGGAAAATTGATTGATTATTCTCAAAATGAGATTACATGAGTTTATATAGGGATAAGAAACTTGGTAGCAAAGCCAAGTATTGATTATTCTTGAAACTAAAACATAATAAAGATAGATAGTTGAATGAAGATTCAACTCTTGAAGTTTGTCTTCCCAAGGTGTTCTTCCCAAAGTGAGTTGAACTCTATTTTCGTCACTCCTCTTTGACCACAAAGCAAAGTGATTATTTTGGGTTTTCTTGGACTTGAATTTGGCTCAAAGTGGGCTGGACTTGATAGGTATCATCCCCAATAGTTTTTCTCATGCTTTCTTTGGCCATAAACTCTTGAATAAGCCCATTTAGTGCATTTCTTAGCTTCTTAGCTTTTGCTCTAGTCATTGGTCCTTCATGTACAAACAATGGTTCCTCCGCTACAAGCTCCTCAGGTTCAAGCTCAGCTACAAGTTCTTCAGGTTCAAACTCAGCTACAAGATGCTCCTCATTAGCTCCATCCTTGATCACATCTATTTAAAACTAGAACTCCTTGGAAATTATCCCAAAAATGCGTGTGAAAATTTCTAATTTAGACGTTTGGTGAGTGGTGACGTTTGGTGTTTCAACGTTGTGTATTGATGTTATACATGTAAAAGATATAATGTAAAGCTTGAGAGAGGGAAAGAGGGTTTTTGTGGTTTACGATCTTCCAAGGGGTTGAGAATGAAACCGTTGAAATTTTGTATGATAAGGAAACAGTTTGCTAAAATAGAACATACAAGACAAAGGAAATGAATGATACAAATTAGAGTTTTGAGTAAACACAAGTGAGAATTCCAGTGCTGATTTAATGGGTTCGTGAAAGTGACAGTTTTAGCAATTTTGAAATTGTACTGTGTCATTTTGAATGGTTCAGAATTGTTACTTGTGTTTACACTTGTGAAAAAACATTGTTAAACATGAAACATTGTGAAATTGTGCTTCAAACAAGACGAGTACTCAGATTCACGAGATCATAAAGAGGAAAATTCTTAATCTGAAAAATAGTGTCGCCTTAACGATCGCCATTGAGCGTCTGCTCCAAATAGTGGTTCAGTATGATATATCCAAAGCTGTGGACTTATGCATTAGATTTTTTGCCTCACTAATTTCTTAAGCTGCAATGCAGTGATCAAAAGGAGATTATTCTGACTACTCTTTTTAGCAATAACATTAACTGTTCTTATTATTGCAGGGTAAAGAGCTATTAGAACCAGTAGCTACAACACAAAGCAAGCCGCAAGAAATATCAAGTTACGCTTACCGAAGCAAGCACATGCATTGTGAGTCGAATTTGTCTTTTAAAAGTTTTTGTTTTTTGCTTCTTGTTTACAGTTTAGATGGAGACTGAGATTTTAGTTTAGATGGAGACTGAGATTTTTGTTTTATACCCTTGTAGGTATGGAGAATTAGGGTTCCTGGAGCTTCCAACTCAAAGCCATGGGTTCTTTTCTATCTAAGTAGTAAATGCAACTTTCTAATAAAATAATTATAAAATTAAATAAATTCTATCTTGAGTGAAAATTTATCAACCAATAATTATAATAAAAATACATGACTTCTAAAAATAAAATATTAAATAGTTGAATTTTAAAAACACATATTTTACAAGAGTTACAATGAATTAACGCAACTGTAGGTTACATAATTAAAGTTGATTAAATTTTTATATTACTATATTGATTTCTAAAATCTTTAGTCAGATTATAGAATAATGTTGGATATGATATTAAAATTTCTATTATTTAGATTCAGCATGAAACAAAAACTTTGTGTCAGCGAACAATAATTTGTTAGTTATCTAAAAAGAGACAAGTATATATATATACACACATATATATATATATATAGTTCAAAAGACATTAACATGTAGATAAACGTAAATATTGGAACTAAAAATTGTGAATAAGATATGGTGAAAAAATTTAAGAGCGGATTGTCTCACTCGGTCTTCAAGAAGTTTAATTTCTGAATCTACTTTTGTAAACTCTTTTCCTCCGGTTTGGGCAATCAATCTTGGAGTTATCTTTTAATTTATTAATGTTTGGTTGAAAAAAAAAATATATGGTGAAAAAACACAACTGTACAATAAACAGACACAACCGCATAAATTTTTTTAATGGTAAAAGAAACAACTCTTTAATGAACAAACACAACCGTTAGATTTTTAAAAAATAAATATAAATAAAAATATTTAATAAAAATGTACGACGAAAAATCGTAACTGTTGTAGTCACAACTCTAAAACAAACAGATGCAACAGTCTAATTTTTTAAAAATAAACATAAGATACATATTTAACGAAAATGTACCACGGAAAATCGCAATGGTTATTGGCTTTTATTCAAATTAATATTATTATATAGATTTCCTAATTATTTCTAATAAACTCTTGTTTATTTTTCTTTTTAAATAATGTAACTTCAATTAACTTTAAAGTAATTTAGTTTGATTTCAGTTCTCAATGTATAAGTATTCTATATGGTTTTAGCCTTTTCCTTTTTTTATGAAAAGATAATATTTTAGGAGTTGGATGTCAAAGCTTTGAGACAGACTGTGCAGAATTGGTGGCGATGGTGCAGACGCCTGACGATTGGCCATCTTTTTCGAACCTGTTAGAGGAGTTTCTTGTGCTCAGACCATGCTTTTCCTCGTTCTCCCTGATCAGGATCTCTAGAGAGCTCAATGTAAGGGCAGATTGTCTAGCCCGTTCTTCAAGATTGCTTTCCTCTGAAATTTCCTTTGTAAACTCTTTTCCTCCGGTTTGGGCAACCAATCTTGGAGTTATTTTTTAATTTGATTAATGTTTGGTTGAAAAAAAAAAAAAAAAGATAATATTTTATGTTATTTGTAATAGTTTTGATAATTTGTTAGGCTTTCTACATTTTATGTTATATAATAATTTGAACCATTATAAAGTAAAACGGTGTTTACACATCATTTTAAAAATCATCTATCTAATCCGCAAATTTACATAATATAACAATATTCACAAAATAACATCTCGTGACTTTGGTTTTTCTCCCAGACACAAGTCTCGAGACATCCAAAAGAAGTTAGCTTTCTCAAAAGAAATAGATCTCACCAACTTTCTATTTCTAAAAACAGAAAGTTTTCTTCTTCTATTCTTGCTCCCTAGTTTCAAACCGGATGAGGATGGCTTCGTCATAAGGTTTATACTCCTGCGTACTCCTTCATCAGCGGTTTTTGTTGTTATCTTGGTCTGTCTCTCTGTTCCCCCTTTCCTGAGATTATCTTCCTGATGACAGTATCAGAGCTATCTCTTTTATTTCCCCTGCTCTGAATTTTTTTAACTGTTGGTGGATAAGAAAACCAAATTTAACTAAAATTCAGATGGGAGCTATACTCACTGTTGTCTGCTCCTGAAAAATTCTCCTGCTCCGGCAGAGTTCTGTATCCTCTAGTGGAGGGTTAAAAGCTCCCAATTTTCCAGCTGCAAGCTAAGACATGTGTTATGCCTGTCATGACTTCTCTCCAGCAGCCAGCTGCCTTCCGTCACGGACGAGTAGTTGAGGAGGAGGGTGAAGTTGTCATTCTGTCGGAGGTGGACAACTCGGCTCTTATTGAAAGGTACAAGTGGAGTCTTGTTGGACGGATGTTCCATCAAGGAGGTAGAAGTATTCACGCAATGATTACCCTCTTACCCAAACAGAACATTTGGAATGTAGCAGGACATGTTAGAGGTATCTCCCTCGGAAATTCCAGATTCCAGTTTGACTTTGAATCGGAAAGAGATCTTCAGAAGGTCTTGGACAAGAGTCCTTGTCATTTTAATGGCTGGTCCTTCTCCCTTGAGAGATGGGATGTTAGATTTACGATACTGTAAGCTCTGANTACCTTGCAGCTCACACTCAATCAACCAATTGACCATTCGACATATCAGTCCACACTGAGTATGATGTAGTTGTAGTAGTGAAACTTGTATCAGATTTGCTGAGAGATAAAGCAATAAATCTGCATTTGTGGTCAGCCATAAATGATCCCGTACTTGGACCTTCTGTCTTGTATACAATCCAATCACAACCTTGTTTCCCATGCCCAAACTGTGATGAAAAACTGAGATATCCTCCAACCAAATCACCATAAGCTTGAGTTTATATTTCCAGGATATAGACAATTTTGGTCTCTTTAGTAGTTGATCTACCCTGAAACCTAATTGGAGCATTACATCCCACACTTGATATGCAGAGTAGTAGGTCATGATATATAGCGAATGTCCTATAGTCGCTGCCACTCCTTTGCTAGCAATCAAAACCACAAGATCACAATCAGACCATGGATCACCAATATGAAAATTCACACTTTCTCTGTGAATTCTGGAAATTAGAGAAGTTGCAGGCTTTGTCTTATGAACAAACTGAATGCAGATCAAGCTCCAAAATAGAAGTGGTTTACTTCTCCACTTGTGATACACTTGAAACTGTGCATCACCATGGATAAACCATGTCATGAGTGTTGCATCTCGGTCTTGAAAAATTGTGTTGACTGCATGAACCCTTGTTAAGCTAACTGCATACTCTGGAATATCCATTGCTAGTCTATTTTGTAACTGCAGCTTTCCATACACCTTTGGATACGCTGTCAAGACCTTGAATCCTTGAAAAATCAACTCAGACACAGCTTCCTTGAGTGTGAGTGTTGTCGCTTCCCCTGATTCCACTTGACACAAGAACATGAGCTTCGTATCCCCATGCAGAAGCTGCTTCATGCCTCTTGGATCATGCAACATCCTCATTTTAGACATCACCCTTGACATGTGAGCTTGCTTTTTCATTCTCAGGTTCTGAAATCTTTTCTTCTTCCTCACTAAACCAATGTTATGATCCATTTGTGATCTATTGGTCGACATAGCCATGTTTTTGAACTTAAATTTCCATGTCTTTGAAAATTTGCTCTGTTTCATCAAACGTTTCTCACGTCTGATACTAAAACTTTGCATCGAACAGTTGGTGTGCAATGTTGTTAACAATGACACATGTTGATTGTGATCGATCTTCTGCCAACAACACAGATGGTACATCCTTCCTAATATCCAATGACTCACTGCAAATCCTAACGCTAAGGCTAGGTTCCAATTGTGAAATCGATACCTTAGGATTTGCAACAACATCAGTCTCCTTGTTTGATTCCATTGCCTCCGCTTCAAGCTCTGAAATCGAATCAGTTTCACTAAATGAAATGTTTGCAGTTGCACCAAGGGATTCTGCATCGTGAATCGACGATTCTGTTGCAACCAATTCAGGAACACAGGACGAATCTCTCGCGGATGAAGAACAACTCTTCACCGGATCAAATCGAGCCAACAACCTATGCTTAAAGACAGTCCATTCCATAAATTTCTCTTTATTAATCTTCTGCATAAACCATGTCAACGCAACTCCGTCTAAAAACAAGAAGACTAGATCAAGCTTCGCATCATCTGAGAAACAACCACGATTGAAAAGCCTCTCCACTTTTGAGATCCACAGCAACGGATCTGTTCCGGTGAACATAGGCGTATCCATACAACCATCATCGTCATTGATCACAAACTCCACCGTCTTCATCGCGTTGAAGCTCCGATCACAGTTTCATCGCACCATTGTTAGATTTACGATACCGTAAGCTCTGATTACACGAACACACAATTAAAACTAACTGATAAGAACAGAGAGAGACTAGCACATCACTAGCTCAGCTCCCAACACACCATAAGAGAGATACTAGCACATCTCTAGCTCACCTCTCCAACCACAAGCACATCGCTTGACCAATCTTCACAATATTCAACATTCAGCATAATGAAGAAGAAGAGCTTCACAGCTCTTTTAAGCTGATCCCCTAACGGCCACGCCTCGTCCACAATCAGAGTCTTTCCTCTCTTCTTGTCCACGTCATCAGCAACCAACTTGAGTCCTCTTGACGTGGCATTGTACAATCGTATCATGGGAACCCCACATTGGTGATACCTTCCCAAACACCATGACCTTCTGGACCCAAACAGAATGTATTCCCAATCTCTACTGGTTGGAGCCTACTCTACGCAACTTTGGAAACTCTACTGGCACAACAACCTCCAATACGTGATAGAAGTGCCGACGGTGAGACCTAATTCATCGAGATACATGACAGAAAAAAGAGCACCTATTCCTCCGAAAGAGAGTAGCCGTCGTAAGAGAAGATACGATGATACCTTCGGTGTAGAGAAACATACTGGAGAATTCGAAGGTAAGGAGCTAGCGTTGGTGCCTCGCCGTGATAACCCCTCCCCATCGAACTCTCAAGCAACGATATCCGACCCACATGTTGCGATATTCAGAGCAAAACAAGTTGTTATTTCCCCAGATCATGCTCGCGAGCGACCATTCCGGCTTAATCTGCAAAAACAAATCAGAGAGCAACCCTGTGGAAAGGGATATCCCGTGTCAGAGTAGAAGAAAAGCAATTACGCCCGAATCAAAGAAATCGGCGAAAAAGAGTTTACTCTTTGACTCGAGGGATTCGGTGGAACCGCAAACACACTCCCCGGCGGTGGACACCACATCAAATGTCCCACCGGATCTGGTTATCAAAATTAACAAAAGCTGGTATGAACAAACCTTGGAGGAGGAAGAGGAAGAAAGTCACAGAACCCCTCTAGAAGATAGATTCAATAACTTAATCCGGATTGAGGATCCGAGACCTATCATGCCACCCTCGGAGGTCGAGCGAAGAGAGTCTCTCATTAGAGAGCCGTCTCCATCGCCGATTATAGTGGACTCCAAGAAAGACGATGTTGAGGACTTTCTCGACGATGTCGAGAGAGACGCAATGGAATGGGAGAAAAACAATGAGGATCTAGCAAAGGTGGATCTAGATTGGACAGAGGAAGACGCAGAAGCGTACCGAGAGGTGGTGGCGTCGGGCTGGGATCCATCCGCTTTATATATGGAGGAAGATGATTTGCTGGGCAAAGAACCTCAAGAACTTGGAGCCAAAATCAAGGAAGTGATCCCTACGGAGCTCACAAAGGAAGACGAGGATAATCGAAGTCGTCCCCCTCTTCCGTTAAGTGATGTGGGCCGGGCTAAAGGAAAAACTAAAAAGAAGGTAAACAAGAAAAGAGAGCCCAAAGAAAAGGCCCATAATGGTGGTTTCGTGGACAACCAAGGTGCAGCATCTAGGAAACTACTGAACCTTCGTTTCTCTACTAAGTGCCAAAGCTCTAATCTGGTCCCGACGAAAACCAGAAAACCTTGAAATGGATCCACCTCCTCAGGAGGTGAGAATTTAAAGAACCAACAACAAGAACAAGTGCTAAAAGGAAGTACTAGCAATTTCACCGGTGCGGAGGAGGATGGAGATCCGCCCACCATCATATCATGACAGAACTTATTTGGGGGAGAAAAGGGATGGTAAGTCTATATCAATACCATCGACTAGAAGTACTTTTATATCTAGGTTCGTACTCACTCCTAAAGCCAGGGCTCCCATCGTCTATGTGGCTCAATCCATTTCCGGTCTTGCAATATCATGATCTCCCTAGATATTTCTGGAGGAACATATTTGTAAGCCGAGAACCTTTAGTCATTATCTTTGACATTCCAGTTAAGAGTAATCGAGACATTCCGATGTTGAAATTTACGATGTGTGGTTACATGTGGAAACTAAGGACGCTAGTAAAGCGAATTTCAGCCATTTCTCATTGTTTATCTACTGGGTCATTGGCGTTTGCTCTCCACTCAGAAAAATCAATATTGGAAGTACGTCGAAACCTTTTTCAAGTGTTTTCTCAGGTTCATAAAGAGTTGGGCAATACAATACCCTCCCTAAGTGTCCTTTCAGGTTCTTATCCTTCAAGACTCTCGTCTTGTCCAACGTGTTACCACCCTTTTCAGGGACCTTTGGTGCATGTACGGAATCCAAATACCGAGTTCGTTCTTTTGCAACGTCAACGGGTATCAAAATGGCTGACTATGTGGCAGTGGTCGGTCATCCTTCACTACGAGCGGTCTTGAGATACGCATCCTGAAATAAAAAATGTATTTAAGATTACGGAAACACAAGACACAAAATGGTTACTAAACAGAGAGAATGGCATGCCTGAAAATCCTTAAAATTTGCTGCTGCTTCTTCGTGACTAATCTCTACCTGCTTTCTTCCCTGGTCAGAACCAATCCTTCCCTAATCATCCAAGGGACGCGTACCAATCCAGAATCTCTACCTACCCTGGTCCGATTCAATCTAGAATCTCTACCTACCCTGGTCGGATTCCATCTTTTCTTTCTAATAAGTGCTTCCGCTGAAGCCAAAAGACTAGACGATCTTGAAGATGACGATGATGATGCAGGAGCACTTGTAGCTACTTTCGTGCTTTCACTCGTGGAAAACGAATCAGACTTCTTCGGTCCAGGACAAAAATGATCAGGTCCAAACCGATGTTTCAAGCAATGATCTATGCTGCAGTCCCGACATTTTATGGTACAAGAGAATGTCAAGACTGCTCCGCACTTTGGAACAGGACATTTCGTCTTCTTCTTCTTCTTCTTCTTGTTAACATTTGAGGGATCATCACAAACTGAATTAAGATGTTCCTCCCAAGCTATGTTTGGAACTTCGTCGGGGTTTAACCGAACTCCTGTCGCACAAAACGGACAAACAACCACTGTGACATCTCCTCTGTTTCCTTTTGGACAATCGTGTCTCATATAGCTACGATGATCCAGACAAAGCACCTACAAAAAAAAAAAAAACGAGTTTCAAAAGTTAGATAATTATTCCGATTGATTAGAAGCAAATGAATATGTTCACTCATCTACTGAACATCAATTATATTTAAGAACAGAAATATATCAAGCATCGATTCCAATCAGCAAACTGAAATTGAACAAAAGGAGATAGATAAATTCATAATTTTCACCACAGATTAAGAAAATCACATTGTTCCTCTCTATTTAGAAAAAAATCATGCAACACTGTAGATCGTAGAAACTAGCGAGATCTAAGAATCAAAAGCGAAGGAAAAAATATGAAAGAGACCTGGAGGCAGCGATCGCATGTGAACGGCAAGAAATCGAGCTGCTTGCAAACATTGACGGCGCAGTGTTTCCCCAGATCTGGAAATTCCGGAGTTCCCATCGAAATTAGGGTTTCAAAACAGATTCCACTCTCGAGGTACGAGGAACGAAGAGAGCTAGCTTAATCAAAAATCTCACTACTTTGAGAACAATATCGGTCGAAGAAGAGAATTGACGCGGAGAGAGCGATATAGGTTAACAATATATCTTTGTTTCGATCTTCTCCTTATATTGNAAAAAAAAAAAAAAAAAAAAAAAAAAAAAAAAAAAGAAGAAAAAAGGGAAATTTGCAAGAATACCCGAAAAAAAAAAAAGAAAAAAATAGTCAAACAACACTTACTTATAAGTTGTTTATTTACTCAAATAACACTTCCAACCAAACTTTTACTCAAACAACACATATAATTTGGAAAAAGACACTAAAGCTTTAGGTTAAACTGTTATTTCATACCATTATAATTAAAAAAATAAACTTTTTAATTTTTGTGTTATATATTTCATGCCATTAGTTAAAAAGTAAAAGGATTAAAATCAAAGATATAAACAAATTATTATGCTCATATTATAAGAGCAAATTAAAGAGAATAATCACACCAAATATTTATATTTTTCTGATGATATAGTTTTGATTAAAATGCCAATTTTAATGTTTAGTTTTGAACTGGTTTTGGGAGATTTTCCAATCATTTTAATTGTTCACATTTCCCAATTTGCATAATACAAACTGTCTTGGATAACACATGAATAAAAACATGATTCGTTGCAACAAACCATCACTGGATTCTTTGCAACATAAGGTGATATTCTTATGATTCAGAGGTTAGCAACTAATTTGGCGACGACGGCCGTTAATGCAGCGAGGAGGCGGAGGTTAGCCGCTATGAGTTGGTCAAAATCGCTTAAAAATCGGGAAAAGCTCCTATTACTAAACTTTTAGCTAAAAACTCATAATGAAAGGTGTATTTAAGCTTTTTGGACAATAAATGAGAGAAAATGACGGGAAAAAAAAGAAACGAAAAAATCTGAAGAACAAAATGCAGGAAATGTGTAGCGGCCGCTAGGGTTTCTGGGAAGAAGGTGACCAGAGAAAATTATGAATTTACCCTTTTTAATTAAGTTTTACAAATTTTTTTTTTGCCAACTGCTAAGGTTTCAACGACCTATCACGCCTATATGTATAACTCTACCTAACTTTTGTTATTTCAGTAAGAAATATGTCTACCACTACATTAACTCATAAATCTATCGCTTTTAATTATATCTACCCGTCTGGAAAGATCTACCATCTCGTAAAACTATATTTGTTATAAATCTATCTCAGTGTATATGTCTGCCATAATGACTATATAAATCTGTCAAACAAAACTGCTACTCGACATAAACCTATTAAATCTGTCACCATTGTAGTAATATCTCTATCAAAAAATCATAATTCTATCATCATTACAATATATCTATCCAATATCTCTACCGATAATAATAACTCTCCTTGCTTTTATTTTATCTGCCATCACTGATATTTCTCTGCCAAATTAATCTAGTCATTTTGAAAACTCTAGCCAATAAATCTGCCAATATTTATATAACTCTATTGTAAATAATTTCTCTATCGTTATGTAGATTAAATAAGCGGGAGTTTTTCCCCCCCAAAAACTTTGAACAGTTGTGATAAAAACAATGAGATGGCAACGCTTTTTTATGGCACACTCGTAATTTTTTTTTCCTAACTCACCTCCTAAAGGGTTTATATGTCATTAAATATTCCAAAAAATGACATTCTAGTCATTTCTGATATTTTCTACGCTATTTGAGTAAACCTCCAAAAAAAAAATTTAAATTAAACTTTTAGCACACCTCACAATAAAAAAAAAAGTGGATATTCGGTGTATCTCCTATATATTATTAACATAAAAGTACTTACAAGAAAATTTCTATAAATTAGTAAGTTCCAGACCATAAAAATTTATTAATTAAAGAGATTTTAATTTCTAGATTAATTATTATCAATAAATTAATAAAATACTAAATTTCTAGGAGAGTAATCCACGCTCTTGTGTGGGCAAATACTGATTATAAACATGTATTATAGTCATCAAAATATTTTAGTTTTGTAAAGAAACAAACTGTAGTATCAAGCTAGGTTGCATGGAAACGAAAACGGATATGCGGAAGCGAAATGTTTCGGAAACGGGAAACGATTTTTTCTAAAATTAGGAAATGAAAACGTTTTGGAAACGTATGGATATATAAAAGGGCAGATGCAAGGCAAGGGAGGGTGGGGCACGTGCCCCACACTGTTTTCTTGTTCTTTATACATTTTATGTTTGGTCCAATTAGTGCCACACCCTAACTAAAAATAAAAGTGATGCTTTAGCCTTAAACCAGTGTAATTAAAGAAAAAGCAAATATTTCAACCCAAAAATATGAAATTAAAAGAGTCGCATCCCCTATATATTAATAGAGAAGCATTCTCAAGAAAATGCTGATGTGTCGTCGCTAGAGAGCTCGAGACACTAATGAATTTATTGTTCTCATTTTTATGGATATTTACACATAATTGCTATTGAATGATTAAGAAATATTCATTTTCAATTAACTAAAAAATCAAACATTTTAATAAAATATATTTTAATCATTTTTATAACATATTTAATTATTATATCATTATTAGATCTAAAATATTTTCAGAAACCTAAATTATTCACCTTTTAAAATAAACTGATTAATATTCACATATTTAAAATTTTCAAAATAAAATTATCACAATAATCTTTATTATAGGCAAGGTTATTATTTAATACCATTGATATAATATTTCACGGGTGAAACATATTCTTACAAAAAGAAAATTAAACAAAATAAATAATGTTGCATAGGTTGAAGAAAGAGCGGATGATATATATATTTAGTTGATACATAGTAGTTTGATCTCAACATAATCTCACGGGTTATATATCCCCTATATATTAATAGAGAAGCATTCTCAAGAAAATGTTGATGTGTCGTCGCTAGAGAGCTCGAGACACTAATGAATTTATTGTTCTCATTTTTATGGATATTTACACATAAGTGCTATTGAATGATTAAGAAATATTCATTTTCAATTAATTAAAAAATCAAACATTTTAATAAAATATATTTTAATCATTTTTATAACATATTTAATTATTATATCATTATTAGATCTAAAACATTTTGAAAAACCTAAATTATTCACCTTTAAAAAAAAACTGATTAATATTCACATATTTAAAATTTTCAAAATAAAATTATCACAATAATCTTTATTATAGGCAAGGTTATTATTTAATACCATTGATAAAATATTTCACGGGTGAAACATATTCTTACAAAAAGAAAATTAAACAAAATAAATAATGTTGCATAGGGTTGAAGAAAGATCGGATGATATATATATATATATATATATATATATTTAGTTGATATATAGTAGTTTGATCTAAACATAATCTCACGGGTTATATATCCCCTATATATTAATAGAGAAGCATTCTCAAGAAAATGCTGATGTGTCGTCGCTAGAGAGCTCGAGACACTAATGAATTTATTGTTCTCATTTTTATGGGTATTTACACATAATTGCTATTGAATGATTAAGAAATATTCCTTTTCAATTAATTAAAAAAATCAAACATTTTAAGAAAATGTATTTTAATCATTTTTATAACATATTTATTTATTATATCATTATTAGATCTAAAACATTTTCAAAAACCTAAATTATTCACCTTTCAAAAAAAACTGATTAATATTCACATATTTAAATTTTTCAAAATAAAATTATCACAATAATCATTATTATAGGCAATGTTATTATTTAATACCATTGATATAATATTTCACGGGTGAAACATATTCTTACTAAAAGAAAATTAAACAAAATAAATAATGTTGCATAGGTTGAAGAAAGAGCGGATGATATATATCTTAGTTGATACATAGTAGTTTGATCTAAACATAATATCACATGTTATATATTTGGTTATTAAACAAACAAATTTTAGATTTTCGATAATAACTACTTATAGCACTCATATTATTTGTATACCTAGTTACCTAGTTAAATTTTTATTTTCACAAACAAATGCATCCAACAATTTTTTCTCTAAAATTTTATTAATTATAGATATTTTAATTTATAGATTAGTTATTATCGATAAATTAATAAAATACTAAATTTTTTTAAAAAATTGATTTTCATAATTTTGAAAATTTTCTATTACAAAATAAGATACTTTTGTTATATCATTCACATTTTTATAAAAAAAAAATTAGTTTATAATCTTGGCTATCGTAATAGAATTGATGCTAATAGTTTACTAAATTATTCAGGTGGAAATGATAAATATTAAAAGTTTAGAATTTAGAAAAAAATGAATTAACTATCCTTCATGGTATTCACGAAGTCAAAGAAGATATGGCGGTGCCTTTATAACCAGTTACATGTAAAACAATTACTCTCCATAATTTTTGGATGCGATTTGAGAATATAATACCAAAAGTTTTTGATGCAATGTAAAATTTTAGAAATGAGCTCCAACTAGAATGAAATAGTTTACTAAATCTTCTTAGATATATATATATATATATATATATAGTTTATATCATTATTAATTTATGATACTGATGGGGCAACATTTTTACATAGGATTTCCAAAAACATTATTGTGACACCCCGATTTCACAGACATGCAGAGAGGTTTAAAAGAATTTATTGGACCACATATATCACCAATGTGCACTTCTCTTTTCGGTTAAGGGTATTGAGAGAATTTCAGTATTAAGCGTGCTTGAGCTGAAGTAGTCTCAGGGTGGGTGAACTTCCAGAAAGTGATTGTCGGAACTGTGCGAGTGGGAACAAAACACAGGGAAAGATCATGTGGTGAGTAAAGAAGTCTTTAAAGCCACGCGGGCGTAGCAAACTGAGCATTGGATATGGATGGACACACGGGCCTAGTGAGAGGACGTGAGACCTATTAAGGAAGACCCATGGACTGAGATTGGACATGGGATCCACTAAGATGTGGCAGTCAGGACGTTACAATTATTATCTTATTATTTTAGCGAATTGTGTTATTTTTTACACCGCTCCAACTTGGAACCAGAAAATTTTATTAATTTATACCGATATTAATTTAAAGATTATTAATTATAGAGGTTTTACTGTATATACCATTGTATTTTTCAAAATAGTAAATAACATCCAAAATTTGTCTAGAGACACTATTTCCTAATTTTTCCTCGGCTTTATCAATATTTACATTTACATACCACTATATTTTAAAAATAGTAAATAACATATAAAATTGAATACTTATGTTATATTTCTCTTCTTCTTCCTCATTGGTTTCACCATTCATCAGAAGCTTTGCAAGAATCCAACTCACACCCTCTATCTCCTCGCCAATCTGACCACCACCACTCTCTTCTACTCCTTTCTCTGTAAAACTAGAGTTGTAGTACACTGCTACTAAAGACTAAAATTGTCTTTTCCTTTGCCTATGCTGCTAGATTTTAATCCGCATGACAAGTTATTTATTACTACAAAAAAATTAATTTTAAGTTGCATTTGTGTGTTAACCAATTGTTACTTGATTTAATGTTGAGAATTGTATAATTGTATTTTGATTGTTAATTTTATAATTTAATCCTCGCAATATCGCGAAACAATTTGATTTTTTACATAGTATTAATAATTAATCAACTTAACTAGATTTCTTTATTACTCTAATATTGATAGTGTTAGCAAAACAATAAAATGATATTTTACCGTGTAGCATCGAGTTAATGATTTTTTTAACTTTTTAAACATAGAAATTCTTTAAAAAAAAAAAAAAAAAACAGAGTAAACCAAATAAAATTTATAAATTTGAATGTCTGATAAATTAAGCTCCCTCCTCATTTATATTTGAAATCATTTTGGCTTTTGGTTTCTTTTAAAGTATTCGAAACAACCGAACCCATTTTTCTTTTCTTTTAGATAATTAAATAATAATAATCACATATTCACTAACAACCTAACATCAATTAATACAACCAGCGAATAACAAATCAGTAGAATAACCCAAAATCATTAAACCAGGGAATCCAATAAACGAATAAATCAATAATCAATATCCAACAATGCCAAATATCTGAAAAACAATGTTATAGAAATAGCAACCTAAACATATGTTCTATACAACATTGTTCCATTCTAAACCTAACAAAAGCAAAGAATAAAGAACAAAGCCTATTGAACATCCTTCTCTTCATTACCTTTATTCCATGATCACACTTTGCTCATACATGCACCACAACACAAAAGAGACGCATAAGTACTTCCAGAAATATTTAACGAGGCAATCTTCTCATCTATTGGGCTATACACACAAGCAATAAGATCTCAAACCAACAAAAAACAATCATAACCAAACCAGGAAGCAAACAAGACGTGTCACCCACCTGCTAAACACTAGTCATTCATGGTGGGTGTCGAGCGACACTAAATGGTGGGTGTCGACACCAACAACTTTGGTGTGGCAATTTATTTTTTAAATTTCCGGTTTGGTTTGGGTTAAGAAAACCCTAGGGCTCGAGCATATATGGGATATCTTGATGTCCTCGTTAGGAGGTGGGTCATCTTATCGTTCGAAGGAAGATAGAAGCGAGGAGAGGTTAACATGGACGTGGACGCTTTCCATGGACGTATTGTTGCAATATTTTGGTTTCAAGCAAGACCAAGGTGGTGTCAGTCGACACCAGCATTTTGTTATGTGTTTGGATCGTAGGAGAACGGGCGGAGTTAGGTTTGAATGAAAAAAGTTTGAGGAAGGTGATGTCGAGGGCGTCAGTATCCACCGACACCGGGAGGGTGTCGATCGACACCATGTGTGTTGGACCACAAATGGTACAATGGGTGACGATTGACACCAAGTGGAGGTGTCGATTGACTCTGGAGAAGTTGATGGTGAATAGGAGTATCACAGGGGAAGTGTTGTTTGTGGCTGGACGAAATCAAATATTCCATCACACCTGAAACAACCCAAGACATTATTTTTTTAGTATCATAATTAATTACCCCATAATACTTAATTAAACCTACCAAAGCACAGATCATTATTAAACCAACAACAACACAGCGGAAACATACCAACAACATAACCATCTCCAAGCTATCATTGATACAAAAACATTCATAACCATGCTCATCCAATAATCTAGCATATCACTATACAAGGTTCCAAAACATAACAAACCATAACCATCAACACACAAACAGAACCCTACATCATCCTCTCCCTCATCAACATGATTCCATGTTACATACTTGCACACCACAAACAACAATCCAAATGTGTGTGTATTATCACAAATACTCAGTGAGGCGATCCTCCCATCTACTGGGCTATACACACAAACGAAAAGACAAAGACAAACAATACACAAAACAAGCAAACTAGACAATTCTGAACACATCTCTGATTTTGCGACCTTGCGTTGACCGATGCAACAACGTTGCATCAACCGAAGCACTTCTTGCATCGATTTATGCAACCTCCAAATCTCGAGCTGCATCGACTGATGCACTCCTTGCATTGACCGATGCAACGTCCATCATCTCCCTCAAATCCCTACCTGCATCATTGATGCACACCTTGCATCGATCGATGCAGTCGCATGAAGCATCACCGAACACGATCTCCATCGTCTTCTCTTGGCTCTGTGGTGCCGATTACATCCTCCATAGGCCATAAAACTCAAGGCAAACACTCACAAACACCCACACAAGAAATAAACACCCAAAAACACACAAAACACATATCTAATCGCTTAGATCAGCCATGGTCACGCACTCACCTTGATTTAGAAAGATAAGGATGAAGAACACAAAGATCCAAGTCTTCTAGAAGCCTCCAAACGTTACTCTACGTTCATATCTCCCTTCCCACAGACAAATCCCTCCAGAAACCATTACAAAAGACTCACATAATGATTTTACTATGATTTCTCTTTCTCTCAACTTCCAGAAACGAAAAAAGCTAAAACCCACACTAACACATCGAGCTTCCCTTATATAGAGAAACACTTAGGTTTGCAAAACCCAAAACGCAACCAAACGATCGTTTCACTTAAGTCTAAAGATGGGGTCCTTGTATCGCCCCGAACACCACTCTTAGTGAGCCTTGTTTCCACTCCCAGTCCATGGGCCCACTTTTCTTAATGGGTCTCACGTCCCCTCATTAGGCCTGTTAGCCATCCTTATCTGAACGTCGGTTTGCTACGTTTGAGAGGCTTTAAAGACTTCTTTACCGTCCAAATAACCACATGATTTGTCAATGTGTTTTTGTCCTCTTTTGCACAGTTTCGACAGCCACTTCCCAGAAAGTCATCCATCCTGAGACTACTCCAGCATAAGCACATTTAATTGTGGAGTTCTCTCAGAACCTTTGACTGGGAAGATAATTGTATTTTGGTGACATATGTGGCCAAATTAATTCTTTTAAACCTTTCCGGATGTCTCTGAAACCGGAGTGTCACAATTCACTCTCACTAACATATCGCAACGTCCTTGTTGCGCACCAAGACTGTCACCCCCGACAGTGTGAGCTCACTGACTCCAAACTCGTCTAGGTTTGACTAAGATACCACTTGTAACGCCCCAACCGCCACCTCTTAATGGACCCCATGTCCACTCCCAATCCATGGGCCCACCTTCCTTAATGGGCATCACATCGTCTCACTATGTCTGAGAGCTCATCCATATCTAACGGTCGATTTGCTACGTCCGGAAGGTTGTAAAACTTGTTACCATCCCTACAAATTACCACATGATCTTTCCCTGTGTTTTGTCCTTGCTCGCACAGTTTCGATAGTCACTTCCCGGAAGTTCACCCATCTTGAGACTACTCTAGCTGCATGCGACCCCACAACCAGAATCCCAGCAATACCGGTCAACACGGAACCAACATCTCCCACACCAGCTCCACTGGCCCAATCGATACCTCCATCGACCAACCCCTATTGTCCCTTCGGAAACGCATGCGAGTCTGCGACGCTTTCACCCGTGAACCTCTAGTCCATGATCACACTAACCTCAGGGCCTCAACCCAAACCCTGACCTTGACCGCGTCCACGAATATGACCACAACAATCAACAACACCACCTCTAACCAAATGACTTCTCAAGAACAGAAGCTACACAAACAACCAAACCGCACATACAAATACAGAACTTACCGTGGAATAACATTGAAGGCTCGAAAAGAATGTTCTAAGACCCCATGCCACAAACATTTGACTAACTCATATAATAATCAAGCATGACATCCAAACATACACAACACAAAGCCCACAACGAACCAATACCTAGAACTGTAAGGGCTCTAATACCAAATTGAAACAACCCGATCCGTTTTTTGAAAAAGAATAAATAACCCAAAATATTTATTTAAATATCGAGAAACTCAAATCACAAAATAAGCTGCAGAAAATACCAAAAATAATAAACCAACAATTAACTAGAATCATATAGCAAGAGCTATCAACTTAAACCATGGTTCTACATCAACATTCCAATTCGAACAACCTAGAAGAAACCAAAGCATAACAACTAAACCCCTAGAACATCCTCCTCTTCATTACCATGATCTCACAGTCACAATTTTCCTTTACCTACACCACAAACATAATAAGATGCGTGAGTATTACCATAAATACTTAGTGAGGCGATCCTCGCATCCACTAGCTATACACACAAACAAATCAAGAGTACAACCACAAATAAATCAAAACAAACCAATCATTAAATATAACACCCAATAATACATTCACCACACCTACACATCATCACACATAACAATTCATATATACAACTAAATTGCTCAGATAAATTCATAGTCACACACTCACCTTAACAAGTGATTCATGAAAATAACTACAACCAAAAGAGAGGCTCCTACAACCAATCACAGCAACAAATAAACATTGAAAACAAATTGTCAGGAAAACAGAAAAGAACAATCTCATAAGTGAAACCACAAAATCAAAACTAAATGTTAACTTTCCAATCCTTCCAGTGCAAAGCAAGGAATATACTCCCTGAAACTTCCCACAAAGTTTTGTCACGATCGGAACTGAGATGAACCCGCATTTGAGCCCCAAACACCTGCTGGTCTCAGTTCGCGACCGAGAAGAAACACCCCATGAAACTGCAGATATCTCATGGATGATTAAGTCAAATTCACTTCTGTAAATAGAAGAGTATACGAAAATTTCTTAGCTACAACCTTACCAAAAATAATACCTTTAAAAACTATTTAAGCAGCCGGATCTTCCTTCTCCCAACCCTGATAGTTCTGTTTTTTTTCCTTCTTTCTAAGATAAAGCTTTGTTGATCTCCTTCTCATTTTCCTTCACACCGAAACAACCAAGATATCTCTCTCTTTTTCACTGAGCAACCAGTGTCGACAATCCACAAAAAGGAGAAGGAGGCGTCACTTTTAGAAAGAAAACTATAGATTTTGGTTCAATCAGGATTTAATTATACGAAAATTAATTAAAATCCACTCATTTGGTTTATTCAACACATCCAAACTTCTATTCCCAGAACACGGTTGTTACACGAGGCATCTACACAAGGCTAGAGTTGTAACATCCATGTTGCATCGGTCGATGCAAAGCCGGTGTAGTCGCAAGCGGATTAAGTTAAACGTTGCGTTTTAGGGTTAGAGAAACCCTGTAAATCGAGTATCAAAGGAGAAACTCGTGGGTTTGGCCAAATTTGGCCGTTTTTGAGAAAGAGAGAAGAGAAGAAGAAGTTCTTAAGTGTTCTTGAGAGTTCTTGGTGATTTGTGGCTGTTCCTGTGGAGATCTGTAGATGGGATCATTGCTGGAGCTTCTTAGGAGTGTAGATCTGTCGTTTTAGAGTCAGAATCTTCTTTGGCAAAGGTGAGTGCAGGACCATGGTTTATCTAAGCTTGAGATTTCTTTTATTTTGCTTGTTTATGTGTTATGTGGTTGGTTCCTTGGCTTGTTAGGATGTTTATGGGTCACTTGAGGCTTTGAGAAGCTTCTTTGTGGCTTTGGATTGTGTTTTGGTGGTTTAGGGACAAAGATCCGACGAGAAGCTTTCGGGAAGAACGATGCTCGGCATGTGCGTCGGTCGATGCAATGCAAGGACGTTGAAATCCGACCTAGGAGCATCGGTCGATGCCATGTGGAGGCGTCGATCGATACAATTAGGGATTTCATGAAATGTCGAGCATGCATCGATCGATGCAGTAATGGTATCGGTCGATGCATGAGGTTGTGTCGGTCGATGTAGTTGTCCTGGTTTGTTGTTTGTCTATTGATTGTTTTTTGATGGTTAGAGTTATCTCAATCGCTTGTGTGTATAGCCTTGAAGATGAGAGGATTGCCTCAATGAATGTTTATAAAATTATCTTGCATCTCATATATGTTGTGGTGTAGGTAAAGGCAAAGTGTGAACATGGAATCAAGGCAATTAAGAGGAACATGTTCTAGTGGCTCGTTGATATGTTGTCTGACTTCTGTTAGTTTGCTAGATTTGAGTCAGTAGAACATTGCTAGGTTGCTGATTTTCTGTTTAATGACTTGGTTGAATTATCACTATTATTGGTTTATAAATTATTAGTTATTGGTTATTGATTATTGGTATCTTTTGGTTATTTCCGCTATTTTATTTGATTGTGGTTAGGTGGCTAGTGGGTATGGGACCACTATTTAATAATTATTATTAAAAAAACAGGTTGGTCGTTTCAGTTTGGTATCAGAGCCCTTATGGTTCTAGGTTTTTGTTGTTAATGTTGTGGATTTGCACGATGTGATTGATTATGTGAGTTAGTCAATAGTGTGTGACATGGGGTCCAAAAACGTCCTCTCAGAGGCTTCAATGTGATTCCACGATAAGTTGTGTTTTGTATCTTGTTTGATTTATGCTTGTTAGCCTCTGTTCTTGGTAGAGCAACGGTTTTGAGTTGTTGGTCATGGATGTGGGCATGGTTGTGGTTGGGTCGGGCAGGTTCCCCGGGCTAGCGAGTGTGTGGTCCAGAGTTCCACGAGGAGGCACGTTAGAGGGTTGCAACGCAAACATATAAGGAGGGCCCAGACAGGGTTAGCCGGTGAGTGTCCCTGGCGTGCTGTGAACCCAGGTGTGAGCCCAGGGTTGAGATGATCGCTTCGCGGATCTGTTGACGTGTTGTTGGAGCGGTTACCGAGAAGGATACCAGGGCTGGCTCCAGGTGTGCCGCATGTGGCGGGGTGCAGATGAGGGCTGTTGATGTTGAGGAGTTTCCATCATATCTTAGGAGGATGGAGCAGTTGTAGATGATTGGTATAAGATTCTTCTCGAGAGGTATCGAGCCTAGAGAGGTGGATAGGTGGCCAATGCAGTTGGAGCGGATATTTCTCTGTTTGGTGGGTGATCCAGTTGGATATCGGAACTTGACTGGACATGTATAACATTGCAATGTTATACTCGGACCACTAGATGTACTTATGGTCAGGAGATGTTAATAGAAGTTAAGGTTTATTGCTCTTTAGGGGATGGTGAATTCCCATGGACACCAATAGCTCGCAGGGCTGTGGGCCCTGAGAATGGTAGAGGGGGTGGTGTTCCCCTGAGGGGATGAATTCTTTCCCTGATACCGAGATCTCGGCGATTGTGTTCCAAGACTGAGATGGTTTGACTCGAATAGGATGGTCTGATAGTGAGATCGCTATGGCTCAAAGGTTGCGACTTAAGGGTGGATGATTTGGGAGCAGCAATGTCTAGGACGCGAGTATTAGCATAAGGACTTAATGTAGACGTCAGCAGATTGATGGTAGTTTAATCTCGAGTTTTGGTTTTGCTGGCTGGTGGAGCCAGGGTTGTGATTATCGTTGCGGTCAAGATTGTGTGGACGATGGTGTTGTAGTCCCAGGAGGGGGAGCTATGGCAGAGTTGAGCCAGGAAAGGCATGAATGTCAGCTGCAAAAGTTTAGGAGAAGCCTTCGAGGCGGGATAAACTAATTGTGGCGAGAAATGGTGGTTGAAGTTCATTGGAGATGTAAGGGGTTGCTAGGTTCAAGGATTTGACAAGCTTACTCTGGGAAAGTAGGTTAAGTGGCTTGAGTTGGCGGCTTACAAAGCATTTGATGCAGTGAATCAGAATATGCAAATGTATGGTACTTGTTTGTTTTGTTACCCTCGTATTGATGATTTGCTGTGGAGAATTGCCAAGCGAGAAAACTATTTATAGAATGAGCTATCTTGTGTAAGTTTTCTTAAGAGGTAAGTTACTAGAGGTTCTTGGACGGGCGAGAGGAGTTGGTATTCAGATCCGTAGAGATTCATGGCCAACAGATTTGCTCATCACCCCGGTAGAGTTGTATGATGTTATCTTGGGAAGTGATTTGTTGCATCGTCATGGTTAACCTTGATTGTCATCGGGGTAGAGTGGAGTTTGAACGTCCAGGAGGAAAGTTGGTTTTTGAGGGAATTAGACCGACTTCGGGGAGCCTCGTGGTCTCGACCATGGAAACTGGGGAGATGATCTAGTAGGGAGAAGAGGCTTATCTGGTAACTATATCAATGCTGGGGTCAGTAGGGCAGTCTACGGTTAACGGTATTCAGGTTGTTGAGGAGTTTGAGCATGTAATCCAGTCGTTGCAGGAGTTACCACCTTCTTGGTCTGATCCTTTCACTATTGAGCTAACTAGGGACAACGTCGTTATCCAATGATCCTTACAGGTTGGCTCCAGCAGAGATGGTATAACTGAAGAAGCAGTTGCAGGATCTGTTGAACAAGGGATTCATTCGTCCTAGTGTATCACCGTGAGGAGCGTTGATATTATTCGTTAAGAAGAAGGACATGACTTTATGCTTGTGTATTGATTATCAAGGTTTTAACCGGAATACTGTGAAGAACAAGTACCCTCTTCCCATGATTGATGAGTTGTTGGATCAGCTGAGAGGTGCTACATGGTTCTCCAAGATTGATTTGGTGTAACAACCCGTCCCACGGACACCACTGGCCCCCCGCTAGCTATCCCAACGGATCGTCCGTGGACCCCGCTAGCCCCCTGCTAGCTGCCTAAACGGACCCCAAGCTGGCTCTGTAGGGCATCGATCCTAACCCATCACGATGGATATCCCTATCCACCAGTAGGTTATTGGTGCGCCAGGCGTTCCTCGAACCCTGGTCCTCACCCTTTATCAACCTTCCCACATGACAAGTTGCCACCAATTGATCTGCAGGTCAGGATCAATTGATATGCAGGTTAGGATATCCACAATGATGGGTTAGGATCGATGCCCTGCAGGGCCAGCTTGGGGTCCGTTTGGGCAGCAAGCGGGGGCAAGCGGGGTCCACAGATTGTCCGTTAGGGCAGCTAGCGTGGGGCTAGTTGGGTCCACAGGATGGGTTGTTATAAAAAAATTGATTTTTATATGACAACCCGTCCCGTAGACCCCACTAGCCTCACTGCTAGCCGCCCCAACAGACCCCAAGCTGGCCCTGCAGGGCATCAATCCTAACCTCTCACTGTGGATATCCCAATCCACCAGTAGGTTATTGGTGCGCCAGGCGTTCCTCAAACCCTGGTCCCCACCCTTTAACAACCTTCCCACAGGACAAGTTGTCACCAATTGATCGATGAGTTGTTGGATCAGCTGAGAGGTGCTACTTGGTTCCCCAAGATTGATTTGGCATTGGGATACCATCAGATTCCGATAGATGAGGCAAATGTGAGGAAGATTGAATTCAGGATGAGGTATGGCCATTATGAGTTTGTGGTGATGCATTTTGAGTTGACTAACGCACCAGCAGGGTTTATGAGATTGATGAACAACGTGTTTCAAGATTTTATGGACGTGTTTGTCATCATTTTCGTCGACGATATATTGGTTTATTCCAAGATTCTTGAGGAGCATGTAGTGCATCTGAGAGCAGTACTGAAGAAGCTACGGGAGTAGAAGTTGTTTGTTAAGTTGAGCAAGTGTAGATTCTGGCAGCGGGAGATGGGTTTTTGGGGTCACATTCTCTCTGCATGAAAAGTTTCTGTAGATCCGGAGAATATTCAGGCCATCAGGGATTGGCCTAGACCGTAAAATGCCACAGAGATGAGGAGTAAAACTGTTTACAGATCATAAGAACCTTAAGTATATATTCACTCAGCCTGAGCTAAATTTGAGGCAGAGATGGTTGATGGAGCTGTAGGCGAATTATGATCTGGAGATAGCTTACTACCCTGGTAAGGCTAACTTGGTTGTTGATGCTCTGAGTCGAATCAGAGTTCATATGAAGGAGTTGTTCATTTTACAAATCAGGTGAACTCATGGCTATGCGATTTTGACCTACGAGCATTCAACGGAGGATTCCGACCAGGTCAGAAGTATTCAAGGTATGAATGAAACTGTTCTGGAATCTTGATCCACTACATAACCACGGAGAATTGGAATCACCTCAATATCAGTTCATATGTGAAAGATATAGATATTTCAAGTCAGTGGATCTATCCGAGTTCCAGTTTCACGTTTAAGCCAAAGATCGTGTTACACAGACCAACTCAGCAACAATTTTGACACGAAATCAGTTGGAGGATGTCGATAGATCTCGTATGTTTCTAACAAGTACAAGAAAACAAGATTTCGCTAACAAACCACAAAGATACGCTTCATTTGCCAAAGGAGGTCAATCTAGTGCTTCACCTGTCCAATTGGTTTACGAGCTTCCAGAATTATGTTTGGCAATCATGAGCTGTTTCTACTAAGACCAAGGTGAACAAATCATACTTCCCATGTTGTTTCTCATCAGAAAGTTGGAAAGAATCAAAGTCAAAGAAGATTAAGGATGCACTTAATGGGTCAATTGAAAAGCTTATGGCCAAAGAGAGTATGAGAAACCCTATTGGGGATGTTGTCTATCAAGTCCAGTCCACATTGAGTCAAATACAAGCCCAAGAAAGCCCAAAATAATCACTTTGTTTTGTGGTCAAAGAAGAGTAACGAAAATAAGAGATACATGCACCAAAAGTCACTTTGGAGGGAGGGAAACATGCACCAAGAGTTTGGTCTTCATTCAACTTAGTATCTTTAATGTTTTTAGTTTCAGGAATAATCAAGTTTTCTAAGTTTTCAAGAATAATCAACTTAGTATCTTTAATGTTTTTAGTTTCAATACTTGGCTTTGTAACCAAGTTTTCTATCCCTATATAAACACATGTAATCTCATTTGAGAAAATCATTCAATCAAGAAATCTTTTATCTTTTATTTGATAGTGGTAAACTCCTTTGTTCCTTTTGGATCTTGTTCTTTCTCATTGGTGGGTTACATCAAAGAGTTTTCGGTATATCAAGTGATTCCACAGCACTTGACGTTGCCATTCAGTAGCTGAGGATTGAAGAGTCGTGACAAGAGAGTCTAGGGCACAAGGATTTTCGGGATTTGTCTCACGCCTTGTCATCTGTCTCCGCGAAGCTTCTATCTAAAGTTCCACCGCCTTGCTTTGTTTGGTTTGTTTTAAGAGAGTTTAAGAGAGTTTGGGAAACACTTGAGAGAAACACTAGTGAGATATTTTACTACTAACCATTTGTTCAGTTTTGTAGGGAAAAATGTCTTTTAATGAAGGTGATAACTCCACCATCAACAATCCTAGAAGAGAAGAGGTAGCAGGTCTTTCGCCAATACAAATGGAGGCATTGACGGGGCTTTTTACACGGTTGTTTCAGACTGAGATTGAGGCTATACACCATCAGATTGAAAGAGCGCAACAACCTCAACAACAGTTCGAAGAGGAACCAGACCGGAGGGGCAAAGATCAGCCTAGACGTAACAAAAATGAAGAAGACGACTACTACATCCGCAGCCACTGGCCGCTGCTCCTCCGCCACCACTGGTGGCACTACCTGAGTCTGAGTCGGTGCCACTGGTGGCAACCGCTCCAACAAATGTGCCAGCAAACCCGCAAGGTCGACACCCAGGACTCCACCCACTGGGACACCCACAGCCGGGGCCCTAACATCACCGGCTACTGGAGCATCAACACTGCCCCCTCCGGCCACACTCATGAAATCCCCCTGGACACCCTGCGACTCGCCCACACCCTCTGCTGTCACACTCTGGTCCGCAGTCTCACTAACCACTGGGACTCTGCCCCTACCACGACCATGTCTGCGTCAACGACCACGTCCGCGACCACGACCACGACCAGCAACAGCATCCTCTCTAACCATCTGCAGTACCATGAACAGAAGGCTAAGCACACAATTATCATAACACAGAAACATAAATTCACAGTGGAATCACACTGTACGCTCGAAGAAGATGTGCTAGGACTCCATGCCACACACAATTGACTAACTCACATAATCAATCAAGACATGCAATCCCAAACATAACAACAAAAACCTAGTGAACCCAAACCTAGAACCGTAAGGGGTCTGATACCAAACTGAAACGACTTGACCCATTTTTTTTTAAATAATAAATAATAATAATAATATAATAATAATAATAAATAAACTACGACTAGTGGTCTCATACCCACTAGCCACCTAACCACAATCGCAAACAACAGCGGAATAACAAATACCAATTAAATAACCAACAAACCAATATCCAATAATAACCCATAGTAGAATAACCAATAACCAACCCTAATCATTCCAATGTCAATACAACAGGAAACCGGCAACCTAGCAAGTTCTAAGGACCCAACTCTAGCAACCTAGCAACGCCAGAACATCTTCCTCTTCATTGCCTTGATTCCACGATCACATTTTGTCTTTACCTGCACCACAAACACAAATTGAGATGCATGAGCATTTGATAAATACTCAGTGAGGCAATCCTCCCATCTACTGGGCTATACACACAAGCAACAATGATCCAATGTTCCAAAACAACCAACAAACAAAGCACACAAACCAGGAAAACGAACATCGTCTCGCTGGAAGGGAGGTGTCGACCGACACCAGCCTAGTGTCGACCAACACTGGCATTGGTGTCGACCGACACTACCCCACAGTGTCGATCGATGCCCATTTTTTCTGGTGTCGACCGACACCAAGTGGTGTCAATCGACACTCCACCTGCAACTTCAATCCGCACGAAGCCGAGAGTTGAATCTCGCTTCCCAATCTCCTCCAAATCATCCAATACTCAAAACCCATGCCGGAAACATCATTAGGAACCTGTATAATCCAATTCCCAGCAAGAAAACACACAAAACAACAACAAACAAGCAAGAACAAGGAAATCAAAGGCTTAGATTAGCCATGGTCATGTACTCACCTCTTTGCAGGAAGATTCAGACCAAGAGCAATGAATCCAACCCTCCTTGCAAGCCTCTAGATCCTTCCTAGCTCCAAATCTCTCAAGAACAACCAATAAATCTCACCAATCTCTCTCAAAAACTCAAGAACTCAAGAAAGCGGCAGACAAAATAAACCTCCAAAACCCTTATGGTCAACAATTCACTTATATAACCCGGTCCAATGGTTTTTCCTAAACCAAACCAGTTCAAATCGATAATTAAATCAATCTGGTCGAACCACAATAAGTGGTGTCGACCGACACCAACATGGGTGTCGATCGACACCCACCCCCAAAACGCAGAGTTTTGGTTCGCAGGCGTTACATTTTGAGTCATTTTGGCCCGTGTGTGGTTGTCTTGCGAGACAATGTGTGGCCTTTGTGACGGGCTGTTTAGCCAATTGTGTGGCATTTGTGGTGGGCATTTTAGCCAATTATGTGGCCTTTGTGGTGGGTTGTTTAGCCATTGTTGCATGTTTAGGTGGTCCTTCGTTATGTGTGGTCTTCGTGACAATTGTTCTTTGTGACGGTCTTCGGACACGTGGTCTTTGTGATGATCCTTCGGGACAAGTGGTCTTTGTGACGGTCATGTTTAGGACATTGTTTGGCTTTGGTGGCGGTGCTGTTTAGGACATTTGTTTGGCCTTAGTGACTGTCTGTTTAGACATTTGGCCTTTGTGGCCGTCCTATTTAGGATAATTTGTTGGCCTTTGTGGCGGCTCGTGTGGTCATGAGGTATTCCAATGAGGGGATATGTGGTTGGTAGGACATTATGTTGTTTTACGCGAGCCACGGAAAGGAAACCTTGTTAGGAATAGGGCTGAGACGTGTTCAGAATTGTTTGCTCTAGGGAAAGTTGGTCCTAAACGACTCTTGGGGGACTTTACTTCTCCTAGTACTGCCATATTCTGAAACCTTGTGGCTTGAGAGTATGGTTACTATATCGCCTAGAGATGACCTTCGTAATTCGGTCGGAGGAGTTCAGGTTGTGGAGATGGTTACACGGGAGTCCTTGGCTGATGATTTTTTGAGATTTGAGAACGGATCTATTTTGGTTGGGGAGAATTGTAACATACATGAACTGGAATCCCGGTTTGGGATGTGCACCGTTCGATGCAGCTGTTGAATCGGTCGATGCAAGGCTGGTTTGGTCACAAGCGGATTAAGTTAAACGTTGCTTTTTAGGGTTAGGGAAACACTGGACATCGAGTATAAAAAGAGAAACTGGTGGGTGTTGCCGAGTTTGGCCGTTTATGAGAAAGAGAGAAGATTGTAGTTCTTAAGTGTTCTTGAGGGTTCTTGGTGATTTGTGGTTGTTGTTGTGGAGATATTTAGGTGGGATCATTGTAGGAGCTTGTTAAGATTGTAGATCTGTCGTTTTAGAGTCAGAGTCTTCTTTGGCAAAGGTGAGTGCAGGACCATGGCTTATCTAAGCTTGAGATTTCTCTGATTTTGCTTGTTTATGTGTTATATTGTTGATTTCCTGGCTTGTTAGAACGTTTATGGGTTACTTGAGACTTTGAGAAGCTTCTTTATGGCTTTGGATTGTGTTTTGGTGGTTTAGGGACGGAGATCCGGCAAGAAACTTTGGGGAAGAACGATGCTCAGCATGTGTGTCAGTCGATGCACTTTGTACGTCGGTCGATGCAATGTGAGGATGGCGCAATTTGACCTGGGAGCTTCGGTCAATGCCATGTGGATGCGTCTATCGATGCAATTAGGGATTTCGGGAAATGTCGAGCATACATCGGTCGATGCAGTGATGGTGTCGGTCGATGCAGGTGAACCTTGCATTGGTCGATGCAAGCTTGTGTCGGTCGATGCAACCCCAGTTGGTGTCGGTCGATGCATGGGTTGGTTTCGGTCGATGCAATTAGGGATTTCGTGAAATGTTGAGCATGCATCCGTCGATGCAGTGATGGTGTCGGTCGATGCGGTCGATGCAACTCCAGTTAGTATCGGTCGATGCATGGGTTGGTGTCGGTCGATGTAGTTGTCTTGGTTTGTTGTTTGTCAGTTGATTGTTGTTTGATGGTTAGAGTTATCTTAATCGGTTGTGTGTATAGCATAGTAGATGGGAGGATTGCCTTTATAAGTGTTTATAAAATACTCACGCATCTCATATGTGTTGTGGTGCAGGTAAAGACAAAGGGTGAACGTGGAATCAAGGCAATGAAGAGGAGGATGTTATAGTGGCTCGTTGATGTGTTGTGTGGCTTTTGTTAGGTTGCTAGAGTGGAGTCAGTAGAACATTGCTAGGTTGTTGGTTTGATGTTTTATGACTTGGGTTCATTATCACTATTATTGGTTTGATTATTGGTTTTTTTTGGTTATTTCTGCTGTTTGGTTTGATTGTGGTTAGGTGGCTAGTGGGTGTGAGACCACTAGTGTAACATCTGCGAACAAGTTTTTAGATTTTTTAGAGTGAGTGTCGACCGACACCACGGGTGTGTCGATCGACACCACTATTTCTGGGTTCGTCGGGTTTGGTTTTAATTCACGATTTCGGTTTGGTTAGTTTGGTTATTGGATTGTTGTTGTTGGAATTCTTATTGGTTTAATGGAATTGTTTTGGTTATCCGCTGTTGTGGTTTGTTGCTAGGTTGTTAGTGGGTATGGGACCACTAGTAAATTAATATTATTATTATAAAAAAAAACGGGAAGGGTTGTTTCATTTTGGTATCAGAGCCCTTATGGTTTGAGGTCTAGGGTTCACTATGCTTTTGCTGTTGATGTTTGGGATTTCATGCTAGAGTTGATTATGTGATTTAGTCAATTGTGTGTGGCATGAGGTCCTAGAACATCCTCTTTGAGCCTACTTCGTGATTCACAGTGATTAGAATTATTTGTTGCTTAGCCTTCTATTCTTGGTGATACAGATGGTTAGAGGTGAGGATGTTGTTGGTCGTGGGCGTGGTCGTGGTCGTGGACGTGGTCGTGGTCGTGGTCGGGGACGAGGTCAGGTTCCCGAGGCTAGTGAGAGTGTAACCCAGAGCAAGGCCAGTGAGGAGGTAGCAGAGTCACAGGTTCATCCTAATGTGTCTGGAGACCAGGCTGGTTTGGGTGACGACGGGGCGGATGGGCCTGGTGTCGGTCAAGGTGTTGCCCCGGGTGTGGGGGTTGCAGCGTAGGGTGCTCCAGGCTGGGAGGTTATCTTGATGGGCTTACTAACTCAGGTTTTGGCGCAACTTCCAGCAGCAGTGCCGCTAGTGGTTGGTGGGCAGGTTCCAGTAGTGCCGGCAGTGGTTGGAGGACAGGTTCCAGTGGTGCAACTTGTGGCGGGTTTGTAGGCAGGTGTGCAGCCGGGGGCCGAGATAGTGGACGCTCAGTATGTGCAGATGATGGTGCAGCTGCAGCGAGTGGGAGCAGGGTCTTTCTCAGGAGGTACGGATCCGAGTGTAGCGGATGAGTGGAGGGAGCGGAAGGAGGATCTGTTCTGGTCGCTTCGGTGTCCCGACCAGTTTAGGGTGGATTTGGCAGTGCACTACTTGTCAGGCGATGCACGTGTGTGGTGGAGGTCGGTGACAGCACGGAGGGTGCAGCGGGATATGACTTGGGTGGATTTTGTGAGGGAGTTTAACTCCAAATATTTTCCACAGGAGGCTCTTGATCGCATGGAGGCACGGTTCTTGGGGTTCACTCAGGGGGACCGTACAGTGCGGGAGCTGGATGTTGAGTTCAGTCGGCTTGTGGGGTATGCAGGTCGGGCTTGGGAGCCAGAGTCGGCTCAGGTGCGGAGGTTCTAGTTGGCCATGCGGGATGATGTGAGGACTCGGTGCAAGTGAGGAGCTATGCTACGAGAGCGGAGCTGGTTGAGGTTGCAGCTGGGATAGAGGACGACTTGAAGTCACAAGTGGTTGTGATAAGTCCTTCGGTGCAGCCACAGCGGTCCCATCCGCTTTCTCTTCCTAGCAAGGGCGGCAAGCCTACGCATGGGCAGAAGCGGAAGTTTGATGATATACAGAGATCGAGGCACAGTGTTGCGAGATGCTTTGGGTGTGGTAGCAGGGACCACAAGGTGAACAACTGTCCGCAGAGAGGTGAGCAGCGGGCAGTGATGGAGCAACGGGCAGTGACGGAGCCATGGACAGATACCCGAGTGTGTTACTACTACAGGGAGACGGGGCATATCAAGCCTCGTTGCCCCAAGTTGCAGCAGATGGCAGTAGCAGCGGTGCAGGCTAGAAGTCAACCAGGAGTGAAACAGGGTGTGCAGCCGGTGGGTTGAATCGAGTCGACATCGCGGTTGTATTCGACTGTGGAGACTGGTGGCACCAGTACAGGAGTGATCACATGTATAACTTCTGAGATGCGAACTTGGTCAATTCATTAGTGCAGATTATGTTTGTATTTGTTTGTGAGTGATCACATGAACCCACATTCTGTTTGACTCTAGAGTAACTCATTGCTTCATTACTCCGGAGTGCGCGGAAAGCGCTTGTATCAGCCGAGATCCCGGTGTGAGCATGGGGGTTGTCATGGTTGCAGGAGGGAAGTTCCTGAGGGTCTTTGGTCGAGCGAGTGATGTGGAGATTCTGATTGCGGGGGAGTCAAGACCGGCAGATTTGATTATCAGTCCAGTGGAGTTGTATGATATGATTCTAGGTATGGATTGGTTGCATCGTCATAGGGTGCATTAAGACTGTTACAGGGGCAGAGTTATCTTTGAGCGTCAAGAAGTGAGGTTAGTTTTCGAGGGAGTGACACCGACTTCGGGGAGTCTCGTGATCTCGGCTGTGCAGGCTGGGAATATGATCGGGAAGGAACGTGAGGCCTATTTGGTTACGATTTCTATGCCGGAGTCAGTAGGGCAGTATTCTGTAGGATTTATTTGGGTTGTGGAGGAGTTTGAGGATGTGTTCCAGTCGTTGCAGGGGTTACCACCATCTCGGTCGGATCCCTTCATGATAGAGTTGGAACCGGGGACAACGACGTTGTCTAAAGTGCCCTATAGGATGGTTCAAGCAGAGATGGCAGAGTTGAAGAAGCAGCTGGAGGATTTATTGAGTAAAGGTTTTATCCGTCCTAGTTGTTCACCGTGGGGAGCATCAGTGTTGTTTATAAAGAAGAAGGACGGGAGTTTCCGGTTGTGTTTCGACTATCGGGGTTTGAACCGGGTCACGGTGAAGAGCAAGTACCCTCTCCCGAGAATTGATGATTTGTTGGATCAGTTGAGGGGTGCTACTTGGTTCTTCAAGATTGATCTAGCATCGGGTTATCACCAGATTCCAATACATGAGGTAGATGTGAGGAAGACTGCCTTCAGGACGAGATATGGGGATTATGAGTTTGTGGTGATGTCGTCTGGTTTGACAAACGCGCCAGCTGCGTTTATGAGATTGATGAACAGAGTGTTCCAGGAGTTTCTGGACGTGTCAGTCATCATTTTCATCGACGACATCCTTGTATATTACAAGAGTCCTGAGGAGCATGCAGTACATCTGAGAGCAGTTCTGGAGAAGCTGCGGGAGCAACAGTTGTTTGCTAAGCTGAATAAGTGCAGTTTCTGGCAGTGTGAGTTGGGATTCTTAGGCCACATTTTTTCTGCAGAGGGATTTTTGGTGGATCCCGAGAAGATTCAGGCCATCAAGGAGTGGCCGAGGCCGCAGAGTGCCACTGAGATCCAGAGTTTTCTGGGCTTAGCGGGTTACTACAGGAGGTTTGTTCTGGGTTTTGCGAGTATGGCACAGCCGATGACTAAGCTTACAGGGAAGGAGGTCCCATTTGTGTGGTCACCGGAGTGTGAGGCGAGTTTTGTAAGTCTCAAGCAGATGTTGACTACCACACCGGTGTTAGCATTGCCTGAGCAGAACGAGCCCTACATTGTGTATACAGATGCTTCTGTAGTGGGGTTGGGTTGTGTGCTTATGCAGTAGGGGAAGATTATAGCCTACGCTTCACGGCAGTTGCGGATGCACGAGGCTAATTAACCTACTCATGATTTGGAGATGGCAACAGTGATATTTGCTATGGAGATTTGGAGGTGTTATCTGTATGGCGGGAAGGTACAGGTATTTACAGATCTTAAGAGTTTGAAGTACATTTTTACTTAGCCTAAGCTGAATTTGAGGCAGAGGCGTTGGATGGATTTAGTAGCGAATTATGATCTGGACATAGTGCGGCTTCGGCTCAGGAGCAGGATATAGAGGCGTTGGTAGGTGAGATTAGTTCATTGAGGTTGTGTGCAGAGTGCGGTTAGCTCAGGAGAGTCATGAGGGGCTGGTGAATGCCTCTAAGGATGCGGGTTCGGAGTATCAAGTTTCTGCTAATGGTACTATCCTTGTGCATGGTCGGGTCTGTGTGCCCAAAGGTGAGGATTTGAGGCAGGAGATACTGAGAGAGGCTCATTCAAGCAAGTTCTCTATTCATCCAAGACCGACCAAGATGTACCATGACCTCAAGCGGTATTATCATTGGGCCGGGATGAAGAAGGACGTATCCGATTGGGTTGCGAAGCGTGACACTTGCCAACTAGTGAAGGCAGAGCATCAGGTCCCTGGTGGATTATTGCAGAGTTTGCCAATTCCAGAGTGGAAGTGCGATATGATCACGATGGACTTTGTGGTGGGATTGCTTGTGTCGAGGACGTTTGATGCGATTTGGGTCATTGTGGACCGTTTGACTAAGTATGCGCACTTTCTGGCCATCAAGAAGACTGATGGAGCAGCGATTTTGGCCAGGAAGTACGTGAGGGAGATAGTCAGATTGCATGGTGTGCCTGCTAGTATTGTGTCTGATAGAGATTCCAAGTTCACCTCGGTATCTGGAAGGAATTTCAGGCTGAGATGGGCACGAAGGTGCATATGAGTACAGCCTACCATCCTCAGACGGACTGTCAGTCGGAGAGGACGATCCAGATTTTGGAGGATTTACTGAGGATGTGCGTGTTGGATTGTTGTGGTCATTGGGCAGATCATTTGAGCTTGGTAGAGTTTGCTTACAACAACAGCTACCAGGCGAGTATTGGGATGGCTCCTTATGAGGCATTGTATGGGAGGCCGTGTCGTACATCGTTATGCTGGACTCATGTGGGGGAGAGGAGCATTTATGGTGTGGATTTTGTTCAGGAGACCTCGAAGAAGATTCAGGTTCTGAGGCTGAACATGAAAGAGGCTCAGGATCGGCAGAAGAGCTATGCTGATAAGAGGAGGAAGTATCTTGAGTTTCAGGTGGGTGATAGAGTGTACCTCAAGATGGCCATGTTGCAGGGTCCGAACATGTCATTGACTGAGACTAAGTTGAGTCCGAGGTACATGGGTTCGTTCAGAGTGGTTGAGCGGGTGGGACCAGTGGCATACCGGCTGGAGTTGCCTGAGGTTATGCGTGCGTTTCACAAGGTATTTCATGTGTTGATGCTGAGGAAGTGTCTTCATGAGGGTGATCAGTTGTTGGCTAAAATTCCTAAGGATCTTCAGCCGAACATTACCTTGGAGGCGAGATCGTTGAGGGTGCTCGAGAGGAGAGTCAAGGAACTTTGGAAGAAGAAGATTCCTTTGATGAGAGTCTTGTGGGACTATGATAGAGTCGAGGAGCAGACTTGGGAGCCCGAGGCAAGGTTGAAGGCAAGGTTTAAGAAATGGTTTGAGAAGCAAGCGGCAACTTGAATTTGTCTAGTCGGGTCCAAATTGTAGTCCGTGGTTGGAGCAGGTACAGAGTATCTTATTTTTCTTATGTATTTTCATTGAGGTTGTAACGATTATGACATTTTTGAAATTAATAAGATGAGTATTTTTTCTTTGTGTTTGACTGTTGTTGTCATGGGAAAAAGAGAAATAGCTCGAGTTTCTATTTATGGAAAGTTTCCATAAATAGGAAGTTCCACAAAAAGGAGGTTTCCATAGTTAGAAAGTTTCTAAAATGGGGAAATTTTGTGGGAAGTGTTGAGGTAGATCTAGTCGGGAGATACTCGGTGGCATTAGACTTGTTTGCTCAAGGCCGTGAGGGCCCAACTCATGTGATACCGATAGTTCGATGTACTTTGTGGCCTGAGAGTGGGATTGGTATGTCGATTGACACCACTATTTCTGGGTTCATCGGGTTTGGTTTTAATTCGCGATTTTGGTTTGGTTGGTTTGGTTTAGTTACCTAAACCGAGTATATAAGAGGAGAAGCGACAACTTAAGGGTTTTAAGAGGTGTTTTCGTCGCCGTTTGCAGAGGAAAAAAAAAAAAGAGAGAACTTGTGGTTTTTGAGATTTTGGCTTGTTCTTGGTGAGCCACTAAATTGTCTTCCTCTATGATCATCATATTTTTTTAAGGAAGAAAATGTAGTTTTGATTGCATATCCATCAGAGATTTTTAAGTGGATCAGTAAGATAAGCTTTTACTATATAGATTTCACTGTATAAATTTCTGTCACTATGTACTATATCTTCTGTAGATTATACTGATGTGATATAAATTTTTTTTTTTTGTAATCCGTATACATATGTAAATATTATTGTATTGTAGTTACAAAACATTTGTTTTTATTTTTTTATTTTGGACAATAGCTACTCCAACAATTGGAGAAAAAGAAATAATTTTCCTTTTTACTATTAGTAAATAATTTGTCTTTATGAATTAAAAAAGAGAAATTTTCCTTTTTACTATTAGTAAAATAGGAACACTGTAAAAAGTAAAAGCATCAAAATCCTATTAGGAAAAGGAATTAGTTTACTCCATCCGTTAATAAATAGTCTGTTTTTTGGTAACAAATCATTGAATCAACCTTGAAAAAAATTCACGAAGATAAGGAAAGAAACCCTAAAAATATGTTAATGGAGGAAGAAACTTGTTTGGACTGCAAGAGAGCGACCATAATGGTGATCGACCACAGTAGTGGCGACACGATCTGTTCAGAGTGTGGCCTCGTCCTTGAAGCTCACATCATCGACTTCTTTGAGGAATGGAGAACTTTTGCCTCCGACGACAATGGCAGTGATCGAGACCCAAATCGTGTTGGTGCTCCAACCAACCCTCTTCTCAAATCCGGCGATCTCGCCACCGTCATCGAGAAACCTAAAGAAAACGCTTCCTCCTTTGTCTCCAAAGAAGAAATCTCGACTCTGTACCGGGCACAGAACCAAGTCAAGAATCATGAGGAAGACCTAATCAGGAAAGCCTTTGGCGAAACCCAGAGAATCACGGAGGCGCTAGACCTACATATCAAAATCAAGTCTAGGGCTTGCGAGATTATCTCAAGATTCGATGGTCACGCTAACACGAAACTACGCAGAGGAAAGAAGTTGAACGCTCTCTGTGCTGCCTCTGTTTCGACGGCTTGTCGTGAACTGAACCTGTCGAGGACGTTGAAAGAGATATCAATGGTTGCCAATGGTGTTAGCTTGAAGGATATACACAAACAAGCCTTGGTGATAAAGCATCTTCTCGAGTCAGAACAAGCCTCTGTGTCTGGTGCCAATGCGAGTACAATAAACACGGGAGAACTTGTTCGTCGCTTCTGTTCCAAGCTTGATATAGGTCAAAGAGAGATAAAGGCGATTCGAGAAGCCGTGGAGAAATCTGCGAATTTTGTTATCCGAAGAAACCCTAAGTCTATTCTTGCTGCTGTTATCTTCATCATCTCTCATATATCTCAGACCAACAAGAGACCTATTCGAGGTAACCTAATCATTAATTCTCCTTTCCTTAACTCTATTATAGTTAAAAAAGCTTATCTGACTGATCATTGTGCTTATAATTGTTTGGTATTAATTTGCAGAAATTGCGATCGTTTCAAAAGTAGTGGAGAATACAATCAAGAACTCTGTAAAGGATATCTTCCCTTGCGCCTCGAAGATTATACCAAACTGGTATGCTTGTGAAGAAGACGTTATAAAGAAGTTAAGAGATATCATAGCTTCTTGGGATTCTGCAAAACTTTCAGTATAGGGAAGTCACTACCTAAGAAAGAAGCTTTGGGATTAATTTCTGGTGTTAAGTTTACTGTGGTATCTTTTCTAATGCATTACTTACGTATGTGTGTGTGAATATACGTTTGCTTGTCGAAAAGAAAATATATTCAAGACTGCATTTTTGTAATCATTTAAATGCGTTTTGGATATGGACCGATTAGATTATCAAACAAATTAAAAGTAAAAATGTGAAAAAACTAGAGTTTTGGTCATTCAATAGTTAGAAGCCGTCGTCCCATATGCCAGTAGATTATTATTAATTGTTTATCCCAGTGAGATATTTTCATGTCATTTATGATATATTTTTTAACCAAAAGGATGTGATTCAAACGTCAATGATCACAAAGCAAGTTAAAACATACTATTACTGTACAAGTACAATTGTTTACTTTCTCTCGGATAACTGTACTTATCCAATTAATATAAGTGGGGTATTGCTTTCCAAAGATAACTAAGCAAGAAATTTTCTATGTATGTTAGAAAGCTACTTAAGTGTGCCAAGTTATTGCAGATATATTCGAGCTAGATGAGGTAGAAAAAGTACAGTTGATAGCTTGAACTTTGTTTTGAGAAGGGTAATATTTGTTTTGTTTAGTTAATTAGTTAATTAATTATATGTTTACTCTCTAACCACTATGAGTAAAATGTATGCTTGAACCTTTTAAAAAAGAACGTTTATACATTTACACTACTAAAAGAATGTACAAGATGTTATGAAGTTATTTATGTAAAAACCAAAGAATCTATCTTAAAAATTTATAAAGGATTTCTTTCAATTTATCCATATATATCTCATCATTAATTTGGATTTGTAAGATTTACATAATTAAACATTTAAATCCTTCCCGTTTGAATAAATATCAAAAACTTGAAGTTATTATTTATAATATATATGGATTTGTTTTTAAATTATCCATATAAATTATTTGTAAATTGTCACTTGCGCATTAACTATCTTTACTAATAGATAAGACCAAATTTGAAAAAAAAAAATAAAGAAAACAACCAGAATAACTTTTTGATAGACATATATGAAGATAAAAACTTGAAAAAAAAATCGTGATTTTGTTGAGAATAACAAGAAACGTGTAGGTTTTTAGACAAATGAAATTCATTATGAAAATCTTAGAATACGTTTTCTACCATTTGTATATGTTTAAAAGAATAATAGATGATGCATTCCACAATTTTTACATGTTTTACACATTTTAGAATTGGAAATTATAATGTACTAGTATTACAACCGTACGTAGTAAGTTAAGAAATTCACTTAATTGCTGTAATAATCACTACTTTTAATCCCCAAAGAAAAAAAACTCATCATCAAACTTAGTTTTATATGCTAACTAGGTACTATTCCACGCAATGCGTAGTTGAATGCATAATGTTTTTTTATTCTATTTCCGAATATTTATAAAAATAATATTTTATTTTTTTCTGGTAACAATAACATAATCAAATAATAGGTTTTTTCTTAAGATTGTATTATAGTAAAATTGTATCAAACAAAATTATCAAAAAAAATTAGTAACTTTATATAAAATTATTATGTATAAATATTCCTCATTTTCAAAGTTTAAAGAAATATGAATAGAAGATATATATATATATATATAATATAACTAAAAATATAGCTACAAAAATAAACAATATGAGAATTTAACCAAAGACATTTTATCTTGAAAGATAAACAAATTAGTGAGAGAATGAAATTTATAATAATTATTGGGTAGGAGTTACTTTTGAGTTAAATGTAGAATTATACATGACATTAAATGTGAGTTAAGTAGAAATAAAATTTCAATTTTTTTTTTATTAGAGAAATACCAAGTGGTCCACGGAAATTTTAAATTTACACATGATTTGTTTTTTTTTGTTGATATAAACTCATACATAGTTGTCAAAAAAAAAAACCCCATACATATTCAAATTCATATTATTTTGTAAGTGACAAACTAAATTAGTTTTCGTATAACATCATATGAATTTCAATCTAAATATTTTTAAAAAATTTCAAGGAAAACTTCTGTCTTATTGGTTTCTTTTTCTAAATGTTCACTCATCAATTTAAATTCTAGTGCTAGATTTCATACTAATGGTTTCATCTTTAAAGGGTTTAATTAGATGACATATTTTAAAAATTATATTCTTTTTCTATATACTACTCCATTTAAACTTGAGTGCTATAAGAGAATAGAGAATTAGACATGGATATTTTCAACCTCATGACCTTGTGGGGTGAATATAGTAGAAGAATATTAAAAAAATATTACTTATAAGATGATAATCTAAAATAGACAATGGAGATAAACCTTTAAAAACATCAAAAACAATGTAATATATACCTTACAAACTCCAAAAGTATAATTTAGAATTAAGCTTTTACAATGATATTTGAATTGATTTTTTAACTCATACAACAACAACAACAACAAAAAACACAAAACAAAACAAAACAAAAAGGTATAGTAAAAGAGGATGAGAGAATAAATGAATGAGAGAATAAAAGAATTAATGAGTATTTATAGGAACAGAATTGATGTACAGTTATATTTAGAAAGATAGGAGTTACACTTCTAAGTTATTATGTGTTTTAATTATATTATTTTTCTATATTTTACTCCATTTAAATTTGAGTGTTAGAAGAGAATATAGAATTAGACATGGATCTTTTCAACCTCATGACTTTGTGGGGTGAATATAGTAAAAGAGTATAAAAAATGATTACTTACAAGATGATAATCTAAAATAGACAATGAAGTTTAAGATGATTACTTAAAATATCAAAAACTATGAAGAGAAACCTTTTAAAACATCAAAAAATATATGTATTAACAACAATAACAACAATAAAATTTGAGATATAGTTGAAGAGGATGAGAGAATGAGAGAATGAAAGAATGAGAGAATGAGTATTTATAGGAATAGAAGTGACATAAAATTCTAATTTATTATTTGTTTTAATACAATTAAGTGAAGAAATATAGATAGGAGTTACAATTCTAATTTATTATGTGTTTTAATACAATTGAGTGGAAAGATATAGTTAATGAATAATTTATATAATTTCAGTTTTATATTATAATGTGAGTTAAATGTCATGATTAAATATTATTTATTTGTGGATTAAAATAAATAAATTTCTTAATTGCATTGTCAAATGGACCAATAAGTAGAGAGTGAAATCTTACTTTTATGTATATGATTAATCATGTCTAAAATTCAGTCAGTCTAAAAACCAAATGTAATAGTGAATCGTATAGGGAACACAGGCCCAGCACACCCATAAAGCATTTAAAGCATTTGGGCCACACCATATAGAAATTTTGTTAGAGCATTTCCATCAATGTATCTTAGTGAAAGTTACTTAACAAATTATTTTTTATAAATTTTGAAAAAGTTAGATTAAGGCTGCAAATGGTGATTAACAAACTGAACCAGTAGGTTGAATAATGATGGGATGAATAAAAATAAGCTGAACCATCAAAATGAGCTGAAGAAGCTGAATGAGCTGAAAAAATTGCAAAGAAATAAATTAGTGTGCTAAATGGTGACCATTAATGATGTGAACGCCGGACGCGGTCGTCTGCCGAGTCGCACGAACGGACGGACGCTACGGACGGACGGACGGAGACGAACGATGGCTAGCGAACCGAGTAAGAAACTCGACCTCGGTTGACTAGGAAGAGATGGGGGCGAAAGGGAAACACAACTAACGATCGGTTTGACCGCGGTGCGATAGAGACGATATGGTTCGAACGGCGGTGTACACGAGCGGTGGAAAGCGTCGTACGCCGTCTAGAGAGATCGATCCCGGATCGGTCTTTCTAGGGTTTCTTTCAAGCCCAGTCCCGGACTAAGATGCG
>NC_025690.1:6810645-6842356 GCF_000633955.1 Camelina sativa | reverse complement strand
GGTTTGACCGCGGTGCGATAGAGACGATATGGTTCGAACGGCGGTGTACACGAGCGGTGGAAAGCGTCGTACGCCGTCTAGAGAGATCGATCCCGGATCGGTCTTTCTAGGGTTTCTTTCAAGCCCAGTCCCGGACTAAGATGCGAGAAAGAGAGGGGAGACAAGAACACAAAGAATCTCTCTTTGGGAAAAGTTATATTTTATTCAAGTCTCCAAACCTAAGCTCGTGGCGTTGGACGCTTAAATAGCGTAAGGGTTTAAAGGGAACTAGGGCACGCGGACTCATAATGGACCGCACACGTAGCCCTTGACGCGTCTCCACAGACTGTGAACACGTCACACTATTCCAACGTTCACAAGGGAAGGATCTAGAAAAGGTTCAAAACGCAAAGCCTAAAGAAAAAGACAAAATAGGCCACGTCCTTAGGCTGAACGCGGGAACCGCGTCACTGGCTTCAAAACGCGGCGTTGTGCGTCAGGACTCGTCGCCTCGTTAAAACCTTCTCCGGTAAACCTCATGGGAAAAACCCGAAGTAAGGGAAAAGAGTACGAGTCATGATCCTGACGTCTTGGCGCCCTCATCCTTGGTTAAGGACGAAGGCTGTACGGACGGTCTCGCCGATGGTTGCCTTGTCCGAGTCGCTCTCTTGGTCTTCTTGGACGAAAGCTTGGACGAAGTGGTTAATCTTGTGCTTGGATGTTCTGGCCGAGCTCTTCGAGCGAGTGGTTGCACCGGGAGTTATCCTAGGCATGCTGGTCCGGAGTTGTCCTGCGGGTGATCCGAGTGTTCCAATGGTGTCCGGGTCTTGTGCGAGTGTTCCTGGTCGGATGTCCGATCCGGTGCTCACATCAATTAAGGTCTTGTTCGTTTGGTGAACTAGACATAATATCAGGATATAGTATCAAGACGCAATATCTGGACGCAATATCTAGATGATGTTCGTTTGTTTTATTGCTTGATGTGTCCATAAATTGTATCTGGATGTAATTATGTTTGTTTTGGAATTTGATATTTTTATCTAGATACAATTTATTGCGAGTTTGGTTGAAAACAAGATTTTGCGGTTTTGGCGAAAAAGCGAAATTCTACAATTTTAGCGGGAAAACGAGATTTTGCAGTTTTGACGGGAAAACGTAATTTTGCGGTTTTGGCATAAAAACGTAATTTTTATTTTTATGTTTTTGGTGAGAAAAAGTAATTTTGCGGTTTTGGCGGGAAAACGTAATTTTGCGGTTTTGGCGGAAAATCGTAATTTTGCAGTTTTGGAAGAAAAACGAGATTTTGCGGTTTTGACGGAAAAACGAGTTTTCGTGTTTTTAGCGGTTTTAGCGAGAAAATGAGATTTTGCGGGTTTTACCTATTTTGGATGAGTTTACCTCATCCAAACTCTAAAAAAAAACTCATCCAGAAATTCATGTATTTTTGGATGAGTTTTCAAAACTCATCCAGATACCTAATCTAGTTTATTTCTTAATTGTCACTAAACGAACAATAATATGTATATGCGTCCAGATACTGCGTCTGGTTCACCAAACGAACAACACCTAAGTTGAATAGGTGAATACAAAAATATAATATTAATAATCTATCGATAATAGTATCTGAAATTATATATTTAAATATAAGAAGGGAATATTTAAAAAACTAATATATTATTAATTCTTATTTGGAAATAATTTTTTATTACAAAATATTATATAAGATAAAATAAATTTTTTTCATTCATGGCTACAATTGTTTATGAAAAAGGTGTTTAGCTCATAATTATTTTTTTTCTGATGATAAATCGGGATGAGCTATGTATATATAGGATCTTATTTTAGTTTTGATTTTAATCAATAAAAACTTGAATTAGCCGAAGGAGTTTAAATTGAGCTGATTTTGCATACTAGAATATATTTTATTCGTAACAAATAATGCTAATTTAATTTATTTAGTTTAATATTGAAAACATATTTATCTTAAATGGTGAGTTTTTGGCTGAAGAAGGTTGAAAAATACGTTCAACTCATTCAACCAGGTTGAAAAGTACAACCATTTGCAGCCTAAGAACTTTTTAATAAACTGTAAGATTTCATGGGTCTATTGGTAGTTGCTTAACAAAATATTTTGCAATATTTGTGGCTCTGTTTTTTGCCAAAGTGCCTATGACATTTAGTGTAGAAAGCAAAAACATGAACACCATTAATGTCAAAAACAAGCAAAACAGACATTAATAGGTCAGACATTGATGAAGCAAAGAGATGCAGGATAATAGTATTAAGAATGAGAAAGAAGGTGTGGAGCTGAAGAATCCATAGTCCACATTCTCAGGCTATGCCCCTTTGCGAGAAGAGTTTCCAAACACACTAAGGATGATATTCATAGTCGAGACGTCGGGTTTGTAAGCACTACGCACTAGCACATCAGACAAAAAAATTATCCATCTGGTCAAACCTTGTGTTCTTTGCAAAGCGTAATTAGTCATATGAAGTTAACTTGCAATACTGAAAACCATAGAAACCACTACTTTCAGGGAAACAACATCTTGTTTGGTTCTGACAAACAACAATTTTGTTTCAATGCTATGGTTGAGATTTCCTAGTTCTTCCTAGGTTAGATTCTAGTTAAGATGGAACACAACACTTGTCGATTCTATCAACAAAAGGAACCACCTTTTGCAATGAAATGAATTGAGTGAAGACATAACCTGGTACCTGAAACGTTCCCTTCCGGTTAATCAAAAAATCGCCGATATAGGATCCTGAGACGATTGGCTCACATTCACAGTGGAAATTGGAAGAAGCGGCGAGGTCAATGTGCGTCGGTAGATCATCGAATTGGCGTTTGAAAGCATCCACCGCAGCCAAAAAAGTAGTCAAATCTCCAGCAGTTCTCCCGTCGTCGCTCAGATTTCTGACACTGATGCAGCCGGGGAATCGCCGCTGTAGAGGGTTGCGCGGCTTGCGCCTCCATTGTTGGTGGATAATTGGCGACTTGGTGTGGTGGATGAAGAAAGAAAGATTGCAAAATAAAATTAAAACTAAATCCCTAATTTATTTCCTGGTCAATCAGGCAGTGACACCACCATGGTTCTTAATGGTCCTAAAGAAGCTTTGATTTTTTTTTTTTTTTGTTGAGAGTAACATAAAACAAGTAGGTTTTTAGACCAAGGAAGTTTGTTATGCAAAGTTTATAATATATTTTCTAGCAATTGTATGTGTTAAAAAGAAAATAGATGATGCATTCTACAATTTTTACATGCTCTACGAACTTTAGAATTAAAAATTAGAATATATATAGTACTCAATTTAGACTTTGTATTTATCTAATACTACAAGAAAAACATACAAATATTTAAAAAATTGAAATGTCTTCATTGCATTTTTCCTTGCATTTAAAGAATGTTAAATAGTGTTTTATATTACTACACAAATATTAAATTTTCAAAATGAATGAATATAATATCTAACTTTCAAAGTCTTATATTATAGGGAATTAAGTTAAGGATATCAATGCTCAAAAAAAAAGTTTTATTAAATTAGTAGGTAATAGAAATCTTGTCTATGTGTGATATGCTATAAGTAGTCATATTTATTTAATTTTATTGTACGTTAACAGTTAACACACATATTTGTTCTACGCATTTAGTAGATCATTTTTATGTTCTTTTCATTTTCAATCCAATATTTTCTGTTGGGTATCTTATGAGAAATTGGAAAAGAGTCATTGGCTCAAATTTACGGAATAACATACATTTTCATAATTTTATTTTTTCTCGATTAAAGCACTTTTTTAGTTTTCTTCAATATTATATATATATATAATTAAAATTATTTCGTCTCAATTTTAATATTTTAAGTTTATTTTATAGGAAACTATTCTTGGGGTTTGAGGCTATCAAAAAATTTTGGTGGTCAATAATTTGAATTACGCGGAAATAGATGGTATTAGTACTGGGAAGAAGCACAAAGGATGTCGATGCAAGCATTCCAAACATCTAAAGTTGTAAGTTAATTTCAGGAATCCAATAAATTGCTATTGTTAAGCTGCTAGAAATTTCTAATATGATGTTGATCAATTGAGATTTCTGAGTTCATCTGCTGTAAGACATTGGTTAAGGTTAAACTAACTTTTTGGTTTGTGTACTCATGAATTTGAGCTTGAATTGATGTTTTTATTATTATTAGGTACTACGATTGCTTTGCATTAGGAGTGTTATGTACCAATATGTTTCTTTTGTATGATTCTACCTCTTTTTGTTTGTAGTTGTTGATGAATTAGGGTTGTTTGATCTGATTCATATTATGGTTATCTGATTTGGGATTTCTTGTCAATTTCAGTTTGCTTGGCCATTGATATTGCTCTTTGGTTTCTTCTTTGGCTGGTGTCATCGAAGATGACTCTGCCTTGACAAAATCAATGATGGTTTATGTTTACTTTAATTGTCGGTGATTAAAAAACATTGCTACGTAGCATAAATCAACGTATTAAGATTCACATATGTTGATTATTGCTACAAGTCTTTTGATTTCGTTTTATTCTCATATTAAACAATTGTTGCTTAAAAATCAGCACAAAAGTATGACAATCCTCTGTTTTATTGTGGCTCATTCAGTCATATCTATTAAGTTTAGAGTGACCCCTTCAGGATTGTTGATAAGGTCATTTGCAATACTTGCACTGTGAGACGCAATTCTAGGATGTTCCCATGTCGTGGTTCCAAATAATTACTACCTCCCCCATGTTTATAAAAGTATAACTCTATTTTCTAAATGTAATCCGAGATGTATCAAACCCGGTTCTAGTGTCGTTGTTTCACCATCAATAAAAAGAAAATAGAGCATGACATTTTACCAAAAAAAAAAATAAACTGATTAAAACTGCAAAAACAAATAGGTTTTTTTTTTTTTTTTTTGGCAAACAGACAACTAGGCTATGTGTGACTAGGACATATAAATTAAAACAAGGTTATCAATTTTATCAATACTTCTTTCTTGAAATCAACGCATTATACACATTCATGACTACCATAACAAAAAAAAAACATTTTGATCACAAAAATAATAAGCATAACAGGAAAAAAAAAAGTTGAAATAATCAAACTAAAGAAATATTTAAAATATAAATGAACATTATAAAACAACTTCTCTCTTCTGATCAGAGGCGTTGTCGTAAATCTCGATCAGTTTCTTCAACACCACGACTTGTGTTCTAAGCCGGACGATATAATCCACCGTGTCTTGAAACAGCTGATCCGTCTCTCCACCACCTACATTCTCCGACTCACTCAGCTTCGCCGGTGCAGGAAGAAGGCTCTGCAACGCTCGGAGCTTCTCCGGTACCTTCTTCCCTCCGTCGATTCTACCCTTTCCGCAGCACGGGCCTAACACATGTGCCCTTCTACTTTTGAACTTATCGCATCTTCTTCTCCCACTTGTGCTTTGAGTGTTTAAAGTTCTCATCTCCTCAAAGAAACAGAAGCAAGAGAAAGAGAGAGAGATGATGATGAAGGTGAGAATGAAAGAGAACGGTGTTTTGAGGTTTTAAGTACGATCCATGTTACGAAACAGCCCTCAAAGTTTATGATGATTACAAAAGTACCACTACCACGCATGCTGTGTTTCTTTGTTGTTGCCTTTTCAACTTGGGGGTGTTATACGTAATTTGAAATGACATCTTACTGTCGTTGTGTCGTAGGCTTTTTTGGCAAATATATTACATGCAGTATCAGAAGAATGAGGGGATGAGTTGGCTTTTTCTTTTCTTGATGGGGAACTGTAAAAAAGACACACGGCAGTAAAAAAATTTGGTAAAAAGTATAACCTATTTAGTTATTATAAATCAGTAATGTTTAATCTGATATAGAATAGAAAAGTCTTATTATCTATGTCAAAACGATGTACGTGAGCTTTTTTAGACAAAAGTAATAAGTAGACAAAGATTCTTAAACAGAACATTTGATTACAAGTTACTAATTATAAGGACTGTCCAAATGTAAACTTTAGGACCAAAACATGAATTTTATGATGTCCTTCCGATTTGTTATTTATTATTTAAAAATATGGATTTTCCTTAAAGAAGATGGCTTCGAAAATCCATGCATGTGCAGTGGTGCTGTAGTGTAGTGTGAAGACTACTGTGTAGTACGGATTACTTTGGAGGGACATGTGGGGGAAGTGGCAATAGATGTATCTATCAATAATTTGGACAAAGAAATTGAATTAGAAAAAGAGAGAAGTGCGTGAGGAGTGCACATTTCTTAACTCGACTGTAAAAGCTTGCCATAGCCTTCTGTTACGACCACATGCCAAGTTTTTCTATCGTGGAACATTTCTATTCCATATTATCCCTCCTTAAGAAGTTATTGTTCTTCTATTTTTATAGTTTTTGGTTCGATTTTGATTTGTGTTTTTGTTAATTTTATCTTTTTACATCATTAAAATTATGGTAAATTGAAAACTCAAGATAACTACTATAATTTTTTTTTTTTTAAAGACACCATGTCAACTTTATGTTGGCCAAAGGTAGATATTGCTAATCCCTCAACTAACACAATAAAGTTCTTTTTTTTTTTTGTCAAAACCAACACAATAAAGTTACTAGATATAGTTTCTTTTTAAGTTTCAACACATCAAGCGTATCAATAATTAAAAATTTTGCATAAGCTTTAAATATATAGTTTGTGACGACCGAACTTTGAATCACAAAATAAATCCTAATCACTAACAAAATTGACGAATGCGTTTTGGTGAAGAGCGGTGGGAGGTTATATTGGTAAAAGTTGGAGGAAGAGTTGGGATATATAATGGAAGGGAATAGCTGGACAAAGAGGTGCATCGAAGGATGTGTGTTGTCCGTAGATTAGGTTGTCCATGTGAAACTGTTATGGGTCACTTAAAACCTCACTGGAAAACCATGGAAACGTGTAATAAATAAACCGAGAATTAAACCGGAAACCGGTTAAGTAAAAAGGATAAGAGAGTTGGGAGATAAGATAGGCAGGCATGTGAGTGCACATGGGAGAAGTTGAAGGGTAAGGAGACAGAGAAGCAAGCATATGAAAAATGTACAGAGCATGTTCTCCACATTCCCTGCATACACTTGTTTCTTCTTCTCTCCATGCATGCACACATTTAATTCCTCTTTTTCATTTTTGAGTAAATAATAAATCATCGATCACAAAAGATGGTGGTTTCTTTTCTGATAAATTTTGATTTGCTGCACATGGGTTTATATCTAAATTTCAGGTTAACAGGCATGTGTGACATGCATTTATATTTAGCTGTTGCTAGCACGTGATTGATTATGGGTTTGTAAATAAAATGGTATTTACAACAACAACAAAAAAAGAAAAAAAAATGATATATCATTTATATTTAAAATATTAGTTTGAATAATCTGCACATCTATAAGTAGGTATGGGATTTTGAACCGAACCAATTTGTCCGAACCGAACCGAACCGAAATTCGGACAAATCGGTTCAGGTCTTTCTAATTGATTAAACCGATCGGAATGAGTTCAATTTAGGATCGGTTAACCGAGATTTTCGGTTCGGCTTTCTCAAACCGAACGGTTATCCGAAGAACAAAAAACCCTAACCCAGCCGCCGAGCATTCACTTCCTTCTTCCTCTTTTTTCTTCGATTACTTCTTTGATTTACAACCATCTTTTTCGATTCATCATCCTTCATCATCATCATTATATATCTTCTTCGATTCATTATTCTTTGATTCTTTATCCTTCATCACTATCTTCTTCATCTTATTTACCGCGAGTTCCGCCTTTCAGATTTTGCCACCGGTCTTTCTTAGATCTTGCCGCCGGTGTCTTTCCAGATCTCACCATTGATGTCTTCGTCGTTCATCGCTAGAAAGCGAAACAAAAAACCAAGCTTTCTTCTTTTCCTTTTTCAGGTTAACGGGCCTTGTGTTTTCTGCAGACAAAGCCCAAAGCCCAATTTTCAAAATATTTTTTAGTCCTACAATACTTAACCGAATATCCGAATTACAATAACCGAAATAACCGTCTCCGAGCCGAACCGAACCGAAATTTTATTCGGTTAGATTCGGAACAGTTTTCAGTTTCCGAATAAACCGGAAAACCGAGTAACTGAACCGAAATATCCGATCTGACCAAATTCGCAGGCCTATCTATAAGTAAAGGAGAGAAGAAAGAGTAAAAGACTAATAATTGGATGATGCTATAAGCCCACGACTTTTTTAATGCATATATATAACTACGAAAACTGTTATCTAAGCTTAGATTTGATCTAGTGATTAATTTATCTATCTTTTGTTAAGATTTTCTAGAGACTAAAATTTCGATAATACAGTAATACTCTACCTCAACGTACCCAATAAAATATGTACCGACTAATTAACGAATAGCTTCAATTTACTAAGACAGAAGTTATTAAACTATCTTGATGTGGCAGTTTATGCATTTATCTAAGCTCATGCGGCAGTTTATGCGATTTGGAAGCAAAGAAACAACATCCTTCACAACTCGCAAAACATTCCTCCGTCTACCATTTTCAAACAAATAGACCGAGAAATCAATAACACCACCATCGCCAAAAGACATAGGAAGAATTTCAAGAAACTTTTCACTCTTTGGGTCGGTTGACTCGTGATTAGTTTCATCTGGCTCTTTTTGAGCAATTGTTGCTTCATTGTTTTTTAATTTTTTTTTTGCCAAGGAACTAATATATTGGTAATCCCGTATGTAAATCCAAACTTTTTCATTTCTAATGATATTTACTCGCTTAGTAAAAAAAAAAAAAAAACTATCTTGATGTGTATACATGATAAACTTTTTTCCTATTGGTTTATTATATGTATAACTATGTTTTCGTGTGTTTATTTTTTTATTTTATTTCTTTTAAGCCATAGTGTCTTATAAGATGAGAGAAGGAGAACAAAAGTTTTTGGTTTCCCTTTGACTTTTGCTTGTTTAAGTGTGCATGTGAAAGACAATATGTTGGAAAGGTCCAAATCTCATGTTTTCTTTCTTTTTTTTCGTACAAAGGAAATATATAGATGTTGACGAAACATCTTTTCATTCATTTTGTTTTTTTGTTCTTTTCCTCATCATTTATATTACAAAGCAAAGGGTTTGATTCATATCCAAACTTGAGCTGGTTGAAAGTTGAACCACTTTCTAGAGTATATAGGACGAGGTTCAACTAGCGATTATTAATTTATTAGTGTCTAAGTTTAGCCACTATCACTTAGAAACATTGTACAATATCTTTAGGCTTGGATTCTGCTGGATCATTGAAAATTGGGCCTAACACACTCGTAGCGTTTAGGCTCGAGTTTCCTCTTTTCTTTCACAGAAATAAAGCTTATGGGCCTATGGTCAATTACAACTTTACAAGTATACACAGTAGCATCCTCAAAACTCAAAAGAGAGTGCTTGGAAGCTACCTTTGTATTTATCCACAAATCAAATAATTGTGTGAATTATCTATTTCCAACAAAATTGATAAGATTAAAATTTATTATGATTTATGAAATTTTAAGTAATAGTTTCTAACAACAACAAAAAAAACTCTAGAAATTAATGTTTTCTAAAATAAAAACGAAAAAAAATCTAAAAATTGAGTTTTCCTTCGTAAGTTTGACCGAAACCCCAAGTCTCCGGTGCGACATTAAAGAACGCCAAGCTCCTACCATCACTAGTCCGAACCACAAACGAGAGCCTTTGTCCAACCAAGTTCAAACCAGTATTCCAAATTTGTCCCCAATTCCTACTCATAGCGATCCAATTACTCTTATGCCCTCTAATCTCAACGTTAGTCACATCTCCTGCACCACCAACGTTATACACCAAAACCATGATAAAATAAGGATTGCCCTTGATCTCAAACCTCACACCACCACTCTTACCACACATCATTCTCCTAAACTTCACCGGAACTATCCCTCCTCTGTACTCAGCGAACGAAAGGAACATTTTCATCGATAGGTCGAAGTGGTTGTTAGGAGGGTTGCACCAATGGTACTGAACCGGTTCGGCGTAATTTGGTGGGCAGAAAGTCGTGGCTGTGATCTTGATCGTACCGGCGTTAGGTTTGCAATACTGTGAGTTTACACACATGAGCTCAAAACATGCACCACAAGTCTGTCCGTTGTTGAACAACGCCGTGCTTAGCGCCGCGGTCTCTAAACCGTAACCTTGTTTGAATAGATCGCCATAACCACACGCTCCCTCTGGTCACACCAAAATTACATACGATTAATGTATTATTAAAAATAAATAAATGAGCATATAAATTTAAATAGGCATAATTGCGGTTGTATATAATATATGGTTTCAAAAAGAAAGGGCACATATATATAAATATATAGTTTAAATATGCATATATATATATATAGTTCGATTGGAGGCATAACCATATTGTTCGATTTTTAAAAAACAATTGTTGAATAGCATTATAACTAAACGATAAAAACAGAATGTTTTAGAACAGAAAAATTATGGTTAATTTCTAGATCTAGAAACACTAAATCTGAACAAACTTTTTTGTATCAAAAAAAAAAATTACTTGGAAGACACTATAAATCAAGAATCATTAACACAAAGAAAAAAAAACAGAAAAAGGCATTATAATAAAATACTAACGCATCGTTTCTCCGCCGCTCATGTCGCCATAAAACGTAGCGTGTGCGTCGTACCACGAAGAGTCGATATTCGTAAGACCGACATGAGCCAAGACAAGGTTGGCCGCCGACACAAGAATCGCCAGTAATACAACAAAACTCATTGATAGATTCATGTTTTTTTCTTTTTCTTTTGCTCTCTACGAGTTAATTACATATTTTTACTGAAAAGAAGAGTTATTATTTATAGAAGAATAGGGGACATTGCTGTGAATCTTTTTTTGGTAGTTTACCTTTTGAAAAAATTAATGGGCCTTATTAAACATATAACTTATTAACAAAATCATATAAAAAATGTTATTTTTTATGTTAGTATTATTACCATAATAATTTAAATAACAAGCTTTCAATAGTTATTATAATTGATTATAAAAAGAAAAATATATTACCCTTGAATTATCTCCAACCTATTAAAGGAAACTTAATTCCCAATAAATATAGATTTATATATATTCATAAAGAAATATAAAAATGACAACAAATTAGAGGATATCATGATGTGTGATTATTTATATATATCTAAGTATGTAAACTAATTAATCTCAACATTTAGTATGATTATTAATTCAAAAATGGAAATATTGATAACCGAATAAGAATATGCGTTCTAATTCTACATTAATCTATGTGCTATTAAAAAGGAATGAGACAATAACCCTTATCATTATAAATAAACTTAGTACCCAAAAAAAATCATAATATATTTAAAATGAATGATTATTAGATTATGAAAAATTGTTATAGTTACTCGATTAACCATAAATATAAAACTCAATTTTTAAAGCACACAAAAATATATATTTCCATAAATTGTAACATTTTATAAATATTTTATTTACTACGTTCACATAATTCACGGGTGAAAAAATGTATTCTTACACATTTAAAGATTTCACGGGTGAAACATATTTTTTACACGAAAAAGCACAGCTTTGAATAAATAAATAAAAAACTTCAGTTACATATTATGTTTGACACAAACAAATATTGGTTCTAGAATAATAATTTTACTTACAATAATTTTCTTGAAATCGATTTATCCTGCACATAGTGCGAGTTGTTACCTAGTTATATATTAACAGGGAAGCATTTTGTTGAAAATGCTGATGTGTCGTCGGCGCCAGAATAGTTTGAAGATCTAATTGTAGTTAACCATCTCAAGATAAACATATTTACAAAAACAAATCTTTCGATTTATTAAATATGTCATTGAAATATATAAGATAATGTTAATTTCACTATTATTTACATAAATAGGCCATTAAAATATATAAGGTAGTGTTTTTTCTATCTATCTTAAACTTTTTGAAATACATTTTTGTGTCATCCTCTCTTATCTTTGTATCCAAACAAGTCTCAACTAAATTCTCTACAATCCTTACAACCAAACACAATCATTTCCTTATTTGATAATATTAATTTCCTAAAAATTATCTACCTAATTTAAATCAATATGTTAGACTAAAATATAATTCTCTTTGCACTTTTATTTAATCTTATATTTAATACATAAAGTTAATAAAATTTTAGATTTTTTTCAGCATATGATGTGATTTGAATTTTTATAATCGGATATATATTTTAAAATTTTTCTTAGAATATTTATAACCAAAATAAGTATATCCACATACACAGCTCGAAATACATTTTTAAAGTACAATAGGGTGCCATCATTTTTTGGCTTTTTGCCAACTTTGGGTCAGATTTTTAACTAAAATTATAACCGATTCAATTATCCGGATCCTCCTTAAGATTACCGAATATTTTGGGTCAGTTTTTAACCAATAGCGTACTTATTTACATCCAATTAATGTCAATTAATGTCCATTGTATCTTAGAAAAGATCTAATTTACATGCCAAATTTTTAGGACTGAGTTTGACAAAAAGAATTGATAACACAACTAATTCAAGATGAATACATCTTAGAAAATATCTAATTTGCGTTTAATAAACGATTACATATTTACTAAGTTCTTACTAGCTTTAAATGTACATTATTAATCCAATAATATCAATTGAGAATCAAAATAAGAATATGTCATAGCATTCATTCCTAAATCATAACTCACCAAATCATAAAATGTATATTCTCAACTTGCGAATCAAGAGTTTATACAAACCCTATCTACAATCGTTAACAATATATATATATATATAGATGTCGTTCACCATAGACTACAAGTACCACTAAACTAATACAGTATCATATCAACAAAATAATAGACTCGTGGTGTACCACATGGTAAAACCTAGTTAGTTTAAAAAAATGAAAGACTTAAACAACTATTAAAACCAGAAAATATATTTAATTATTTAATTATCGTTTTCATAACATATATACTTATTAAAAGTTAATAACATTTCACAAACAGTTATATGAATAAAATAAAATAAAAATAATAACGTTAATTCAAGCAATACAATATAGTGATAATATAAAACAGACAATATCGAAACTCTATACCTCAAAATTGTTGTTTCTTTTTTCGATTTTATTCCAAGTATTTTTTTTTATCCACTTTACTCGTCGAGTTCATGCTACTACGTTTGGCCGACGCAATAGATTCTAGTGCCTAAAGCAAAAAAAAATTTTGAACCTATTGAAAAACAAAATTTAAAAAAATCCCAAAAATAACTTAGCCAAGGATCGAACTGGAAACATCCAAGTGTGCTAAACCAGGGTTGACCACTACACTACAACACACTTTTGGAAAACGATGCCCTTGACATTTATATATTTTTTTGATGCTTAAAAGCACCAGCTTCATGAGCTTTAGCCACGGGCCGGACCTGAATACAACAAACCTCTCAACAAAGAAAGACGTTTTAACCCAAATTAAAAAACAGCAATAAATGTGAATGGTAGGTATAGCTGCATCATCCCATTTTGGAGTCACATCACTCAGTTGACGTCATCTTTTCTACGAAGAGATCACTCAGTTGCGTCATCATTTCTATGATGATATCACTCAGTTTTTTATTTGCTTATAAATAATACACATCTAATTCACTTCCCACATCAAAACATCTTTAAATTTCTGCATTCAAAACATCTCTCACTTCCCACATTAATTTATGACTACCAACTAACCAACTAAGGATCTTGGAAGTGACAAAAAAATAACGAAGGAAAAGAAGGTCGGAAAAACAAAAAATTACTATGTCCCTCACACACACAATTTGATCATGTTTTCATGTCTTTGGGGATTTGTCGGTGGAAGAGAGAGGTCTTAGACTATTGGGAGGGATGTTTGGCAGGAAGGTCTGAGAGGTAGAAGAAGAAGTTCAAGCATGAGGCTAATTCAGGCATGGGGACAGACGTTAGTAAGAAGTAACAGACACGACTAGTACAATAATATTATTTACTTTACAGAAATATTAATTACTTAACAATAAGATTCTTATTTTTATTAATCGGCAACTTAAACCAGAAATTACAAATCTATTTATTAACATTAAAAATTTATTTCTCAGGACAGAAATCAGTTTTAATATATTTAAAACCTAATATGAAATAAAACTTATATGAAATTGCTTTTAGAAAAACATGAAAAATGTTTAACAATAAAAAAGAATTACCTCAAATGAGAGAGAGAGAGCTACTGAGATAGAGAGAGAGATAGAGAGATTTCTTACCACCATCCTCTTTGCCATCACTGCCGCACAACATCCCGAAATCTAGGGTTTCGTATGAAGAAGAGGGATTTTTTTTCTTTAGACTTTTTGGGCCATATTGATAATGAACTTTATTTTAAGTATTTATTGACCGTTTCTAAGGCCTTCTTAGCACATGATCGCTTTTTATAACCTAATCCGCGAGTATATTTGATATTTTTTAAGTTGATGATTAATTTGGTATTAATTTCTGAATCTCTATATTAGCTTTTTAATCAACGAGACAATATTTAATTCTTAAACATATATTGGTATTAAATACTTACAATTTATCATTTAATATTTTACTATAGGATTAGGCATTGTTGGTGTTTTTAGATTTAAATAGTAAAACAAATGTAATTCTTTCCTCAAATCTGAGGGCGGATTGCCTTGCACGATCGTCTAGATATTTGATTTTGTAAAAACAATGCTCAGCTAGTAGCTCAAAACATGGCCACACATCCCAACATCAAATTTACTTTTTTGATAAAAGCCTAGGTAGACATATATATAGTACAATTTTATATTAAAAATCCATTAAATAAAATATATATTTTCTGCAATCTAAAATCCGCAGGTCAATACCTTTTTTAAAAAACAGTCCCGTATATTATCCACTGAACAATCCGTTTTAAAAAAAAAAAAAAAAAAAAGCAAATTACCTCTTTTTGTGATTGAAACCACTAGTGCGGTTTTAACTATTTTTGTTTTTATAAAAATGCAAATATAGAGTTTCTATTCACTATCCCTATAAATTAAGACTCCAAATGGTACCAACGTATTTGGTTGTGCGGGAAAAATGATTTATCAGTATGGTATGGTTCAAGTGCGGTTCATGGGGAACAATTATATTTGCGGAACAAATGCGGTTAATACAAAATAAGCGGTAAAGAATAATATTTGTTTGGTAAAAAAATAAGTGTGTTTCACAATAAAGTCACATATATACATTATATATATATGTATCTAATCTATTATTATAAAAATAATTGTATTAGTAAAGAATATAATTAATTTAATTGTAAATGATGATATGCCTTGTGTTAATAAAAATAAATTTCAAACATTAAATATCCAAATTTATTTAAACTAAAAGTTTAATTTCTTATACATACATTTTTTTTCACAACTAAAAATATTATTTGTAATTTATTAATTTTTTATCTCTTTATAATATATGTGAATTAATTATTATTTCTTTTTATTTATAATTTATAAGAGAGAGAAGAGAAAATAATTATATTTTTTTTTTGCTTATGAATTATATAAATATAAATAATGATTTATTAGATAGAAGATAAAATAATAATTTATAAAAAAACACTGTAGTACTTTTCACTTCTTTCTAGTTGAAAACCATTGGATAAAAGCCTATGGGTGATAACAAAAGCGATTCATGTTATAAACAGCTCATAAAACCGTAAATTGTTATTTCTCCTTTTCTCTTTCTAAAACCACAAATTGTTAAATTTTTCCTTGATTGGTAACAAAAGGCGTTTATATGTTTCTCTCCTCCTAATTATGCTTTTTACATGACATGATTCATGGCATGAATCAATGGATGGTGCCATAAACAATTTTGGGAGAGATACCACACATGAGCTGATAAATGAATAAAGTTATTAAAATATATGTTTGTTTTTGTTTATTCTCTTTATTAATTGATATCAAAACAGTTCATGAAGATGAAGATGAGCTGGAAAAAACAAGAATAAAATAAATAAAATTTAGGAAATCTTCTTTATAATTAAAAGAGGAGTACGTTTTTTAAAATGACTGTAATCATCCTATTATTTACAGAAATTGCCACTGAATACATAATAAAGGAGACTGAATCGTGAAATTGAGCAGGGTAAATTTGTCCGAAAAATTCAAAAAAAAAAAAATCTGATCCATTGAACGCACGATCCGCGTGTTTTTTCAACAAACCCGGTTCCATCTCTTTTGGGCCTGACACGAAGAAGGCCATATTAGCGTTCCTATTTAATTATAAGAAGATTGTCCATCAGCCCATACTTTAACACTATCGACAATCAATCTCATGAATATCCCAAAGGATAAACTATGGAAACTATAAACACAATATTTACTGTATCAATCCCGCCCTCAAATCTCTCTGCATTATCTCAATTTGCCTGACTATCAATCAACATTGATTTCAAATTCAATCACAATCATAATTTAATCCTAAACAGAACCAATAATCTCGCAATCATCAACCACTAGACCACTATAAATAATCCAACATCAAACACATTCATCACTCATCAAGCAAAAAACATTTCTCAAGCATACAAGTCATTAGAACAAGAAACCAATGGCTGCATCTTACGCTTACCTGCGAGACGTGAAGCCAAAATCACTCATTGATGTCCAGAAGCAGCTAAGTCATCTTTCAAAGAAACCGGTCTGTTCTAATGAACAGTTTACGTGAAAATTGTAAGTTGACCAAGCTCGACCCGACTATTCCAAGCTCGACCCGACTATTCCAAAGCACAAGCAAACAAATTAATTTTGACATCTCCAATAGTTCGTCTTCCTATACTTCTACTATGATAAATTGATAATACTGTGTTATATGAAGCCCTTCTATATGTCGTATTAAACATGCCCTTTTCTAAAAAAAATACCAGGTGACTCCATTTACAAAGTGAGTGTTGAAAAGGAGAAATCATATATTATTACCAAGCAAACTTCAATCTTTATGTAAGCTATTTCATCAACAGATACAGAACTATATGTATGTATAAATATGAGTTTGTTTCTAACCTTTGTCGAGATTGATTGCTAATGTCTTAGCTTCTTCCTTTTTTTTTCGGTTCATATAGTGGCACCTACGAAGCAAAACAATTGTATATATATATATATGAAATTGTCAAATCTAAATTCACTAAACAACCCAAACCTTGCCTGTATTTTCTTCTATTAACAATCCTGTAAGATTTTTTGGTTGGCAAACCAATTAAGTTGTTGAATTTTTAACAAAATTGAGTACATAATCAATAGGTTAACTCATACAATAATTGTCTGTCCAAGAAAGACATATTAAAAAGAGAAGAAGAAGACAAAGAACTTACGGCAACGCGATGACTATAAGAATAGCTTAGCTATTCGAGAATCAATCGGAAATTTCGAAGCTTCATCCACTATAATATCCGCCGATAAATTCTTTTGAGAACACCACTACTTATGAATCAACAAAGTGGCTACAAATTCACGATTTCAGCAGCATACAATTCCGATTATAAATCTCGAGAAGGATAACCATACATGGCGGATGTGTGGTACAAGGTCGTTGAGTAATTTCCATCGAAAATCACTAGGAAGATGCATGAAAAATTAGAAAAGAGGTGTGAGAAGATGGGAAAGTTTCAAGAATTGTAAAAAGAAAAAAAAATGAAAAGAAGAAGACGTTTTTGTCGTGGAAGAAAGAAGAAGAGAGAAGAAAGAAGGCCTATGGCCCATTTTATGTAGTTAAGGCCTGAGTGATTAGTGGGTTTTTTTTTTTTTTTTTTTTTTTTTTTTTTTTTTTGCTCTCAGCTCTTTTGATTTTTTTTTCTTTTGGTTTTGTGAAAATAAAAATTATTGAGAGAGAAATATATAAATATAGTTAGGTTGGAGAGAGAAGGAGGCGGAGGAGTAGAGGAGAGAGATATGCAAAATGACGAAAGAGATTACTATTAAATCTGACCGTAGATTTGTTTTTAATCAATGGTTCTGACGAGGATCGATGACGTGTCGTTTCATTTTTGTTTTTTATTTTTATATTTTATGAGATTTGTGTTTCTTTACTTTGTTTTTTTTTTCTCTATTACAAAATTGCTAGATTTACCCTCCATATGTAATAATAAACCCTAAATTATTTTTAAAAATGGACTGCACATTTTCTAGAANTTTTTTTTTTTTTTCAACCAAACATTAATCAAATTAAAAAATAACTCCAAGATTGGTTGCCCAAACCGGAGGAAAAGAGTTTACAAAGGAAATTTCAGAGGAAAGCAATCTTGAAGAACGGGCTAGACAATCTGCCCTTACATTGAGCTCTCTAGAGATCCTGATCAGGGAGAACGAGGAAAAGCATGGTCTGAGCACAAGAAACTCCTCTAACAGGTTCGAAAAAGATGGCCAATCGTCAGGCAATTAGTGGGTTTTTTTTTTGTGTTTTTGTATTATTATCTTTATTTCATATATTACACAGATTTGTAATAATATATTAGAATTAATTAACTTACAAATTATATCCATATTCTTTATACTAACCAAACAAATATTATACACACCTTTTTACTTTTGAACAAGTAATTTTACTTGAAAAACTTTCCAAACAAAAGTATTTTTAATTTGTGTATACATAAAAGATATATACACTAACCCACCGTATATAATTCTACAATACAAAAAAACGATATTGTTTTGTGTTGTAACACCAGTCCAAACAAGTTAGGGCAATTGTTATAAATACCGCTAAAATAGTTTTTTTTATTCCAAAATACCACAATTTAGTTTTTTTCCAAAAATACTACTAAAATGTAAATTTTTCCAAAAATACCACATAATTGAATTAAAGTTCTAATACTAAAAACTAATTCCTAAATTCTAAATACTAAACCCTACTCCTAAAAACTATACCCTAAAACTAAATGTGTCAACCCAAACCTAAAAAAAAAAATTCTACATCCTTAAAAATCAATTTTTTTTGTGTTTGTGGTAATTTTGGAAAAAAAAACTTTTGTGGTATTTTTGGAAAAAAAAAACTAAAATGTAGTATTTTTGGGGAAAAAAACTTTTTTAGTGGTATTTAAAGGAATTTCTCAACAAGTTATAATTTAAAACTTAAAATATTATAAACATTCAAAACTTATAGAGTGTAAATATCATTGGACGGAATTATATGGTAGGACGGGTTTAGACCGACATTCATATCACTTTAAAATAATTTCACATGGTGTTAAAACATGGGTAAATCATTTCGTCAGGTGATATTTTACTTTTTTTTTATATATCCATATATCCAATAATACATACCATTAATTATTGTAAGAATATATATAATATTATAACATTTATATTAAAACTCAAAGAAACTTGATCTACTTATATATATATATAACAATATAAAAAGTGTCAGTGATGTACCAATGAGAAATTAGTAAAATATCAAACAATATTAAAAAATTATAATATCTAATTGACCATTTTTATTAAAAGATAAAAATTATCTAACTCAAAAAATAGAAAAGCTGTCACACGACATTAGAAAGTAATAATATGAAAACAATAGTCATTTTAACAACACACAAACTCTAAAAAATAAATATTCCAATTCACAATACTAATATTAAATAACAATACTACAACAATATCAATATATGACTCCAAGAAAAACATAAACCTACTAATTCCCTTTGATAAATAGTAAAACACTAAAACTTACACTTAAATTCGATGTATAATACAATAACTCTTACCCTAAATAAATAACAATAGAAAATACAGCAAACCCACAATATATAGGAAAAATAGTCTTTTGATACCGCAGATTCAAACCTAATAAATATTAAATAATCGCAAATTAAAATTTACTTAGTAATAAATATAAAAGATCAAAACTTAAAAATTATAAAACATTTGACCCGCGGTGTACCGCGGGTTCGAACCTAGTATGCTTTTAAAAAAGTAACAAACATTCACACGTGACATTTATTATTGTGGAACAATTATTTGGTTATTGAATTACAAATAACTTTTCTGATTAAGTTTTCGTTATTTTTTGTTTTTGGGTCAAATATTTTCCGCTTTATAGTTCACAATCATTTTTGGGACCATTATGTGAACTAAACTATAGCGATCCTAATCATGTCTATGTGAACCTGTTAATTGTCGATATATAATTACACAACTAAATCCATATATTCAAGGGATTTTGGCAGCAGTAACGAAAAAAATTATTAACTCTATAACAAAACTAACTGTAACACCCCACTCTAATTTAATAAATTAAGTTGTTTTAATATTGTATTAGTATATATCCAACCCATCTTCATTTCCATTTTCATAATAAAGTTTGGAGTCAATTTTGTTTCAACTTCCAACTCATCTCCAAAGTAGATATTTTTTTTATTATCTATATTTGGAGAACTCTATTTCCATCTTACACTATAATTTGGAGATTTTTATTTTTTTACTCTAAAATGGAATAGAATTGGAGTAAAATCCAACTTCAAAATAGAGTTCCTCCAATTTGAAGAAAAAAATGGACATATTACAAGCCCAATAAGATTCATTGGAGCATCATTATCGGTTATCATTGTCTTAAAGTCTCTAAACACTTTTTAAAATATATATATATATATATGTTATTTTTATTACTATTTTATTATTTAATTAATTGTCCAAAACCAATAACTGTAGAACAACTATAGATCATTTTTCTCATATGTGTCTCAAATGTCACCCAAGAGACACTATTAGACCATCAACAATGGAGGTGTTGAAAAAAATATTCAACAGTTTAATAACTACAATGGAGGTGTTGAAAAAAAAAATAATGATGTGGATTAATTTTTGTTGAATTCATTCAACCGGGTGAATCAAAAGATTTTGGCCCCACAAACACATGCCGACATTCAATTTTTGTTTTTGTTTTTTTTTTCGTCGAAAAAAGAAAGAAATATATGAGAGACACATGTGTTGTATATTTATTGGACAATGGGATTTTGGAGATGTTTTTCTTATCTTATCATTTCAAAATCAATTATTATATAGTAAATATTATTTTTATAAAATAATTTTTATATCAAAATTCATCATTTTTAAAACTCTATAAATAGAGACTTGGTTCATTTTATTCCGACACAAAAAAAAAACCAACATTTCTACTATATTTTCAAATTCTTCTCTAATAAACTCTTGTTTATTTCAGATTTTTTTTTTGGGATGGATCCTAACAACAATCCTACCCAAAATTCTACTAATTACCCTTTTCCATTTCCAAATCCCAACAATTATCCAAATCCTTATTTCAATCAATCCCAAAATATCCCACAATATCCCAAATTATGGCTTTCCACCAAATTTTCCAATCCCGTCATCTGTTCCAAACTATAATCCATATTATGGATCAATGATGCCATATTCATTTCAACCACCTCCTTATTCTTCTACTCCAACGGGTAATGAAAGTGTTCAAGATGTTAGAGAAATTGAATTTTCCGGATTTTCTACGCAAGTAACTCTTGGAGGGATTAACAGTGTTGAAGCCACTCCAAATACAAAAGATTCAACTCCAACTCGCCGGAAAAGCCCCAAATGGACAACAGAGCAAAATTTGGTGTTATTGAGTGGATGGATTAAATATGGAACAAACAGCGTTGTTGGTAAAAACAAAAAAAGTGAAGCTTATTGGGGTAAAATTGCTGACTACTGTAATGAGCATTGCTCATTTCATCCTCCTCTCGACAGAGCTTCATGCAGAAATCATTACAACTACATGAATCAAAAACTAGATAAATGGATTGGTGCTTATGATAACGCCAAGCGTTTACAACAAAGCGGCTGGTCGAAGAATGATGTATTGGCAAAAGCGCATGAATTATATTCAAGTTCTACAAAAGGCCAATTCAATTTAATGTCAGAATGGCAAGCTGTTCGTGATCAACCACGTTATGGTAGTCAAGTAGGAGGGAACACTGGATCTGGGAGCAGTGGATCGAATAGATCCCGTGAGAGTGATGCAAGTGATTCCAGTTCTGTAGGATCGGTTGCTCGTCCAATGGGGAGAGATGCAGCTAAAGAAAAAGGGAAAAAGAAAGGTAAGGGCGCAACTTTGGAAGTAGTCAACGAAGAGTGGAATGAATTCAAACAATTCAAGACGCAAGAGTTGGAACGATTGGACAAAATAACCATGAGGCAAGAGGAGGCAAACCAATTAATGACAGAAAGAACAGAAGCTAAGAAGATGAAGATGTATCTAAAGCTAAGTGAAAAAGAGCATCTTGATGACCGAAGTAAAGAGTTGTTGGAGAAGTTGAGTCACGATCTATTTGGAAATTAACTATTCTCAATTGTCTGGTTTGATTATGTATTTTCTATTATAATAATGTGTGCTGGTTTGATCTGCTTTAATAATGTGTGTATGTCTCTTTGTGTTTTAATAATGTGTGCTTGTTTTCTTCTTCTTTAATAATGTGTGCTTGTTTTCTTCTTCTTTAATAATGTGTGCTTGTTTTCTTCTTCTTCATCACTGCATCGACCGACACCATCACTGCATCGACTGACACCAATTGGGGTTGCATTGACTGATGCAAGGTTCACCTTCATCGACCGACACCATCACTGCATCGACCGATGCATGCTCGACATTTCAAGAAATCACTAATTGCATCGACCAAGACCAACTCATACATCGACCAACACAAGCTTGCATCAACCGATGCAAGGTTCACCTGCATGGACCGACACCATCACTGCATCGACCGATGCATGTTTGAGTTTGTCCTTGAATCTCAAACAACCATCAGCCAAGGACTCTCGTGCAACCGTCTCCACAGCCCAAACTTCTACGACCGATCTACGAAGGTTACCTGTACAAAATAAACTCACGTTCCAGGCATTATTTGCTCTCGACTTTTAGACTTACCTTTACTCATAGGTCTCGACCTTAAGTTAGACTTCTAGGATTATCAGTCTACCTACCTTAGAGCGTCGATTCCTTGGGAGAATCACATCATGCTTTAAAAGAAGTCTGACCAGACCGGTGCTTATGTATTCTGGTGCCATCACGATCACTATAGCGAGCATTACGGCTATTGATACTCTTTGCTTCTGATTTTGGTTCACACCAAAACTTGACCAAGCCATCCCATACGGTATGATCAAGCCACCGCGGCATTGCATCATTAAATTTTTGCTTCCATTTTCCCTTCCACCGAGACACTTGATCACTCATCCGGTCTTCAACTTTGCTTCAAACTCAGCTCTAACTCTTCCGTTGATGGAAAGGTCCCAGTTATATGTTTGCTTTCAAAAAAATAACATGAATCATAATCAAATAAAGTGAGTAAAGCACAAAATATGTAATTTAATTCATCAAGAAACATTTTACTTACCGCAAAAGTTTCAAACCAACGGTTTACAACCGGACCTGGTGTTTGGGTCCAACTGGCATGAGCATCTTTGAAATCTCTTTAAAAAATGGCCCAGACAATAGCAGCAACCGAAGAATCCTTGTCAAACCTACAAACCACAAGATAAATGGAATGAGGATCAATGAAAATACAAAATATAAAGATAAACTATAGGTTAGATACATAAGATTCTCACCAAAGAGTACCCTAAGGTCGCTTAGGATCCTGTTTTGGTAAGCTAGCACGCCCGGGACTTGCAAGTAACTCTTCCAAAGTGAAAAAAGTTTGAGAGACAGACATACTGTTGACACGCGAAGTTAATTGATTGCTGAGGAGGAAGATCATTTTGCATATCCGGAGAGGTTGCATTACGGTTATCTTGTGTTGCCGGTGAGGTTCCTTGAGAAGAAGCGGGAGAAGGTACCCTTTGAGCAGAGCCAATAGAACGTATCCCTCGAGCAGGGATGGGAGGAGATAACCCTTGAAATGATATGAACCTGGTGTAAACATTTTGGTTTACAGGCCCATTTTGGTCACGAGAAGACATATTAACAGAGAGTGTAAAATTCAAATTAATTAGGATCCAAAAAACGAAAATTAAACCTAAACCCTACAACCTAAATTCATTAAAATTAAAAACGAAATGAAATCCTAAAATCGAAATCCAAATCAGAGTAAATGAAACCCTAAAACCAAAATTCAGTAAAATTAAACTCGAAACCCTATAATTGAAACCCAAAAATCAAAATTGAACTCAAAATCGAAACCCTAAAATCGAAACCCTAAGATCGAAACCCTAAACTCAAAATTGAATACGAAATTAGAACCCTAAACTCGAAATTAGAATCCTGAACTAAAAATTGAACTCCAAATCATAACCCTAAAATTAAAATCAAAACCCTAAACTAACAAGATTTTCTATCTACAAAATAGCCGGAAAAGAGATAAGAGATTGAGGTGAAGATTAATCAGAGATAGAAGGGGCGAGGAGGAGACTCACCGTACATGAGAGAAGAGGGGGAGATTAACCAGCAAAGAGAGAAGATATCGAGGTGGAGATTAACCGGACAAGAGATTCACCGGACCAGAGAGAAGAGGAGGAGTTAGGGTTCGAGAAGGAGATTCACCGGACCTGAGAGAAGAGAAGGAGACTCACCGATAAGAGAGAAGAGAAGGATTAGGAAACTAGGGTTTTTTTTGCGGTTGTAGATGTATCGTGGTTTGAGCGGCGCTCAAACTAGGTTTTCAGTATATATAGGAAAAAGAGCCTCGCAAATATTGCTAGGATATCTCGCAAAAGCCTAGCAAAATTAAATAAATATTTATACAATTTGTGTTTCCAGATATCTAACTCCCCCCCCCCCCCCCCCCCAATGTTTAAAAATGTAGCAAATACATCCATAAACTAAAATTCAAAAAATTTCAATTTTTCAAAAGATTTGCGAGAGAATTGCGAGAAACCGTAACAAATCCCTTGCAAAGTCTTTAGGGTTTAGATTTTGAAGTTGTCATTTGTGTCAATATTTGCGAGGAATTGAGACACATTTGCTATTCTTGTAACAAATTAATCGCAAATTTGTCGCAAACCTTGATTATCTATTTTGTAAAAACCATCACAATAATTTAAAAAAATTAGTCAAAAAAATTAGTCAAATATACTGTCAAGTATATTATAAGGTCCCGTGATCTCATCATACTCTTTTTTACCATCAAACTTTCCAAAATTGTCCAATTTTTCATCTTCCTCTAATCATTAACTATCTTCTACTATATCTTCTATATATGTTCATTACATTGAGACAAATATATATATATATATATATATATATCTCCAACAGTTTTGTTTTTGCACTTTCCTATCTTTCATTATAAGTGTTGGATTCATCTTTTCAATCATTAATAGTAATGTAATTAGTCTTTAAGGTTTAGGGTTTAGGGTTTAGGGTTTGATAATTGCGATGCAATTCAAAATCATCAAAATAACCTTTTTAAATTGTTCAAATTAACTTTCAAGTATATTTTAAAGTCCAATTGTCTCATCATACTCTTTCTATCACCTTCTCAATCATTAATAGTAATGTCATTCAGAATAATTCACCTTATGAACATTCAAATGTATTTTAGAATAATTCTTTAAAATTTTGTAATATTTATAAAAAAATAATTTCCTAATTTTGCAATGGATTTGCTATGGTCTCCGCAATTCACTCGCATATCCCTAGCAAAGTTGCTATAGATTTTGTCTTCACAAAACCTTGCAATATTGCTATAGATTTGCGAGGCTATTACCTTCCCTGCGAATTTGTTGTGAATCCCTCGCAATTGTGCAGGGGATTTGCGACGACCGCCTTCCTCGCAAATTTGCGAAGGATATGCTACTAAATATTTTGGTCTCGTACTACCCTCGAAAATCCATCGCAAATTTGCGAAAGCTTGTTTCTGTCGCAAGTTGTCCTCGCAAAACGCGTATTTTCTTGTAAAGAGTGCCTTCCCATCCTATAACTGAACATTTTATTTTGGAGAAGCCTACAGATTCACAGCCACAAACTGAACTGAGAGACCTGGTTGCGTTTAGTCACGAAACAACTCATGCTCCCGCAGTGGAACCTGAGACCTGTCCTGATTTTACCTTAGTAGACAAACCAGAAAAGCTTCAGCTCCAAGGAGATCACTGCAAGATTCTAGAGTCATTTCACGTTTCATATATTTGAGCATACTTATGTGGAGAGATAGTGAAAAAAGGGGACTCATATGTTCATATACTTCAGCCCATAAAATTATAACAATATACTTGGTTGAAATTAGACTAACCTTGCCTATTCTTTTCTTTTTCTGCTTCAAATATGTCAATAGCCTATGAACTGTTTCATAATCGATACCAAAATTTGCAAATATTTTGGCCAAAACCCTGCAAAGTATAACTCAAAAAAACAAAAGCTGCAAATTAGTTCGCCAAAAACCTGCAAATTATAAATCAGAAAATTAATAGCTGCAATTCTCAAATCAAAATCTGAAAATTCATTCATGAAAAACTTCTATATATAACTTAAAAAAACCAACTCCTGCAATTTCTCAAAGTAATTAACTTGTAGACTTGTCTGTTGGGTTTATTATAGTTCTTCGTCACGAACTCCAAGCAATATCAAGCAATATCTGATCATCAACCAACTAAACCGTCAAGAAGCAGAAATAACACCATAGACCATCTAAGTTAAACATCCAATTAGTCGTTCTACAAAGACAGAAAAGGAACACGACCACTGAAAAACCAAGTAATTGCTATTGTTGGACCAGTTTCTAATTATGAAGCTGTCGAACGGCGACATTAACCTAAAAACAAACAAAAAAGATCAAAAGTAAACAACATGCACCAGAGAAACGCATTCTTACTATCTTACATAATCCTTATCTGCATCATTATTGAAACGACCCGACCCGTTTGTTTTTTAAATACTATATATATAATTAAGCATCTCATACTACTTAATTAAATCAACCCAAACCACAAAACATCATTTAAACCAGCCATAACCATCTTACACAGCGGAAACGTACAAACAATACCAAACCAACATATCCTTAATACAATAACATTCCTAACCATTCTATCCAACAACCTATCATAACTCTAACCAAGGTTCCAAAACATAACCATAAATAACCAACAACACACAAATGAGACCCTAGATCATCCTCCTCCTCATCGCCTTGATTCCACATTCACACTTGCCTTTACATGCACCGCAAACACAAATTGAGATGCATGAGTATTTAATAAACACTCAGTGAGGCCATCCTCCCATCTACTGGGCTATACACACAAGCAACTGAGATTCTATTATTAAAGCCAACAACCAAAACACAAACAACACAACAAACCATGAAAACAAGACTTGGTTAAGTCTGGTGTCGACCGACACTAAGTCGGTGTCGACCAACGCTAACGCATCACTGGTGTCGACCGACACTAGGTCGGTGTCGACCAACACTCAACCAACATGGTGTCGACCGACACCAACTGGTGTCGATCGACACCACCTTCGCAAAATAGATCTGCACGAAGCCGAACGACGTACCTCCGTTCCAAACCGCTTCCAAACTCTTCCAAACTTCTCAGGAACCTGTGGGAACATGAAAACAACCAACCCACACAAGCAAAACACCACAAACACAAAGAAACAGCCAAAACAACAGAGATCTCAGGCTTAGATCAGCCATGGTCAAGCACTCACCTCTTTTGCAGGAAGATTCTCACTTAACAACGACGAATCCAACACTTAGAAGTTTTCTCCTTCGTTCCTAACACAATATCTTCACTCCACAGCAATAGATCTCTCAAGAACAACAAAGGATCTCACAAATCTCTCTCGAAAAAGTTTTCTCCTTCTTCTCTCTGCTTCTCTATCCAAAAACGGCTAAAAGGACGAAATCAGTCGAGTTCCCCTTTTAAACTCGAGTTTAGGGCTTCTCTTAAACCAACCACGCAAACCAGACGATTAAAATCGAACCAATCGAACCGTCAGCAAACGGTGTCGACCGACACCACATGTGGTGTCGATCGACACCCTAACAAAAATTCCAGAAATTGGTTCGCGGGCGTTACAATTCTGACACTTCAACTATACACAAAACATTTGCACAACAACTTACATAATCTCCAGAAGCTAGCTTATTTTCCTTGAAATCCAAATCCAATTTCTTTCTATTAGCTTCAGAGACATCTTCTTCTTCGTTTTTCTCTTTTCTTTTGTAGGCGGCGATCGAGAGGGGAGATAAAGGAATAATAAATAATATTAGATCAAATTTAAATTCTCGCTTAGAAGAAGAAAAGGAACATAATCCGCGTGCTTTTAAAAAGGGTCTGGTAAAACGGGTCGGGTAATCGATTTTGTTTTTTCTGACAATTTTATCCTTTTCAATTACAATAAAGCTACTCCTTGCAAAATTGAATGGCAATTTGAGTAAATATAATGAGGATTTTGGACATTTACCCAAACATATTCTTCTTTTAATTATAAGAAGATAAGTCGTACACGAAACTTATAGATTATTATCTTACAAGCCATTATGTTGTTCTATCACATTCTCCAAACACATTAGGCTAGAAATTTATCTAATTACAAGTACCAACATTTTGTGTTCATGTTCATTTGATATTTCTACGTTTTAGCATTTTACTAAGTTTCATATAACTCAATACGCGTTAGCGTTATAGTTTTGTTAAGTTGAAAAATGTTTACAGAGTTGCATAAATGAATTTGACTGTTTGAAACCAAATCTCAACGAGAACTAAAAATATGGTTTTCTTTTTATCGCAGGAGTTGCAAGGTTGGTTATTTTTGAATGTGTCTTATGATTCATTTAGTCCGTTTTAAAATTTCATTGTAAGTAATTCTACAAAATATGGTTAGATTACGTAGAATCTTAGATTTAATATGCTCCACATATTAGAACGCTAAATTGAAACCTTTTGTTAATAGATAGTTTGTTATAGAGAAAAATTGGCTTATGTGATATATTTAGAAAAGGCCTATAGAAAAAGAAAAAATTGAAAAACATACGTTGTAAATTATAAGTGAATAATTTATGTCAAATTCTTGGGGGAAGGGGGGGTGTACCTAGTATATGTAAGTATGGATTGAGAGGAATGCTTTAAGCCGTAAAGAGATCTAGAGAAGTGATAAAGAATCATATGCAGTGGTCACAAGGGCCTAAGGTGAGTTTAACTTATAAAAGAAATGTGGCTTGTTATATGAATAAAATAAAATAAAAATAATAATGTTAATTCAAGCAATACAATATAATGATAATATAAAACATACAATATCGGAACTCTATACCTCAAAATAGTTATTTCTTTTTTCGATTTTATTCCAAACATTTTTTTTATCCATTTTACTCGTCGAGTTCATGCTACTATGTTTGGCCGGCGCAATAGATTCTACTGCTTAAAGCAAAAAAAAATTTGAACCTATTAAAAAACAAAATAAAAAAAACCCATAAATAACTTAGCCAAGGATCAAACTGGAAACATATAGGTGTGCTAAACCAATGTTGACCACTACACTACAGCACACTTTTGGAAAATGATGCCCTTAACATTTATATATTTTTTTGATGCTTAAAGCACCAGCTTCGTGAGCTTTAGCCACGGGTCGGGCCTGCTATGTACTACTTCATTTTCTTTTCTTTAACAAAAAATAAATAAATTATATTTTATTAAGTTTTCAGCAAAATTACGTTTTAAAAACATGAAAACGCAAAAAAAAACATTCAGGTTCACGATTTTTTAAAACAAAGTGTCCGAAGACATTCATCAAATCAGATATGTGACTTTAGTTAAGGGAAAAAATGTGCTTGCTTGTAACATCCGCAAACCGGAATCCCGGTTTAGGATATGCATCGGTCGATGCTGGTGGTGCATCGGTCGATGCTGGTGGTGCATCGGTCGATGCTGGTGGTGTTTTCTGTGTTTTGACTTAAGTTAAACGCTGCGTTTTGGGCAAAAGGAAAAGGAAAACCCTTAAATCAATTATTTTGTCTCATTAGTCAACTTTGGCCGCTTTTGAGAGAAACAAAAGAGAGAAAGAGTGTTCTTGGTGTTCTTGGTGAGTTTTGGGAGATTGGAGGCGTTTCTATAGAGATCTGTAGCGGAGATCATTGTAGGAGCTTCCTAGGAGCGTGTTCTTGCTTGTTTGTGGTTCAGAATCTTCTGTGGCAAAGGTAAGTGCATGACCATGGCTTATCTAAGCTGGAGTTTCTCTGATCTGTTTGATTATGTGTTGTTTGGCTTGTTAGAACGTTGGTTAGGTTTGTGTGAGGCTTTCTTGTGGCTTGGGATCGAGTCTTGTGGTTACAGGAACGAAGATCCGCCGAGAAGCTTCGGGGAAAACGATGCTTGGAATGTGCATCGGTCGATGCACTTTGTGCGTCGGTCAATGCAAGTGCGAGGACAGCGCGGTTTGACCTAAGAGCATTGGTCGGTGCCATTTGGAGGCGTCGGTCGGTGCAATTAGGGTTTTCGCGTGATGTCGAGCATGTGTCGGTCGATTCAGTCCCCAGGTGGTGTCGGTCGATGCAAGCCTTGTGTCGGCCGATGCATAGTCTGGTTTGTTTGTGGATTGTTGTTTGATGGTTAGAGTATCTCTATTGCTTGTGTGTATAACCCAGTAGATGGGAGTATTGCCTTATTGAGTGTTTATAAAATACTCATGCATTGCAATTTGTGTTTGGGATGCAGGTAAAGACAAAGTGTGATCGTGGAATCAAGGCAATGAAGAGGAGGATGTTCTAGGGACTCGATTGGAAGTTGTCTGGCATTGCTAGGTTGCTAGAGTTGGCTCATTAGAAACATTGCTAGGTTGTTGGTTTCATGTTTCTCATGATTGGTTATTGGATTATTGTTATATTTGATCAATGGTTATTATTTATTGGATTTTTATTGGTATTGGTTATTTCGTTGTTGGTTGTGATTATGGTTAGGTGGCTAGTGGGTATGGAACCACTAGTTGTAGTTATTATTATCATTATTATTATTTATTATTTTAAAAAAAAACGGGTCAGGTCGTTTCACTCACTCTTCACTTTGTTAGTAACGGTGAATTGTCTACACAACTGTTCCTAATCCTTGTGTGCTCTAATCCTCCGTTGTGGAGTGTCATGGTCACCTATTCTTCTCCTGTCATTTTTCTTCTGCAATTTGGACGAGCTTTGTCTCTCATCCTGGATTACCCAGCAACACAATCCACCTCAGCGTCAAGCCATTGTTGTCTTTAAATTGCTTCTCAGCCTCCTCTCTAAACTGCGACCTACCACATTTGGAAGGAACGAAACGCTACGATTTCCACTGGCCACATTTTATATGGCCTTGAGCGAAAGCCTTACCACGGGCCACGGCTATGAAATGAATTAAAGTCATACTAGTCAATCAATCCTTTAAAAATAAAATCTATGGCATTTGAGCAAAAAGGCCTCTCTTTACAACAACTTTTGAATGTCTCTACCAATCATCTTCTATGTTTTCTTTACTAATTAAATGAGGCTATTTGAACAAACTTATGGGTTTGTGATAACGACCTCTCATCGTCATCGTCTCTATACTTTCAGGATTTGACTTTTGAGTTTTGCTTCTATGTTTCAATCCTAAAATAAATGATACCTCATCATTTGTTGTGACATCTCATAGCTATTAGTTTTGGTTCTTACTCAACTATTTTCAATTACCGTGAAAAACACTCAACAGAAAACAATAATTAAAGAAAGATTCCCTAATTCGTAAGC
>NC_025690.1:6800004-6810631 GCF_000633955.1 Camelina sativa | reverse complement strand
AAAAAAAAAAAAAAAAAAAAAAAAAAAAAAAAACATGCTTCCATAAAATGAAACATTTCAAGAATTCAACTAGAGATCAGGACATATTCAAATATCTTAAGATTTTGGGGTATCTGGATACCGATCTATAACTTATGAATTTATAGATTTTATTTCTCACACTAAAAATTTGGATATCTTGATCCATATTAGGATCTTTTTAAAAAAGAAATTTAATTGAACGTCAATACAATATATTTTATTTTAAAACAAATTTTGATAATATTTTTAAAAACAAATTTGGATATATATCTATAAAGTTAGTTTTTCTCTCTTCCCATTCTGTTACCTAAGCATTCATCCACCTAAGCAACATTATATTTTTTACTTTAAAATAAACTTAAAATATTCATATATTGCATATTTATGTTATTTATAATTAATAGAAAGTTTAAATAAATAAAATAAATTAATTATGTAAAATAAATGAAATGTTAAAATAAAAAAAATATCATAAATTAAGAATATAATTCAAATTTTCTTTTAACTGATCATAGTTTGAAAATTTTAAATGTTTTAATGAGTTTTAGAATGAAAGTAAATTTAAAATTTATGTAAAACAAAATTTATGTAATTATATTTATAAAATTTTAAACAGGAAAAATAAAGTAGAAAGTGAAATATTAGTTTATAACATGATCAAAAAGAAAAAAAAATTGATATTTCATAAATTGAATCAAATACTTTTTATAAAAATTTGTGTATTGAAAGATAGTAATTAAAAAGAAAATAGTTATAATATGTCTTGAAAATCACTTTACAATATTTGTTTTGAAAAAAAAATAGATGCCAAAAGTCAACGACTATATCGTAGATAATGACTAAATAATTGTAGTTAATAGTGTTTATATAGATTTTGCTCAAAAATTTCTATAGATAGAAAATAATTTTAAATTAAAATTTCGCCCAACCTACGGGTATAAAATCTAGTTCTTTATAATTTCAAGTTCTTATACTGAAGTTTAGGTTTTTCTATTTCAGATTTTAAGTTGTATTCACAGCTAAAAAGAGAATGATCCACTCATTTTAAACAACTCATATATATGAGTAGATCGAGTTTGTGCATCCATTGTGGCATTGTATGGCTTATTATGGGTGAGCATTGTCTTCGAGGTTAATACTTATATACCAATATATAAAGATCTTTAAAGATCTTTAAGAATTAAATATATGTTCTCGACTTTGCCCTAAGTTCTATGACTAACTAAAAGACATAAGTTGTGCTTAATATACCAGAGATATGTGATAAGTGAAAAATTTACTAGTGAGTGATAAGCACTTATGGTGTTGCCCTTTGTGTTCATAGTTGAGAGTTTATCCTTTTTATCCACAAGGGAACTAGCAATGATAGGAAACCGTTTAGAATTAATGAGCAATTATGTTAATAATATAAAAAGTAAAACAAATGCAGTGAGCGTTGATTGAACACGTGACCTTCAGATCTTCAGTCTGACCCTCTCCCAAGTCCCAACTGAGCTATCCCCGCTTGGTATTTGTTTACGTTTTTCTTATAAAAGATGATGGGCATCTCTCAATCCATGACACATAATCATCATTTTTGATATTAAATTAAACTATTCAATATTGAAAAATATTCAGTATTGCTACTAATTTTTCTTTTTTATTGAAAATTATTAAATCAAAATTACTCAATATAAATACTTTTTGAATTCTCCAAATCGTTTATTTAATAGTTTAATCTTCGTACTAAATATATTATAGAGATTCATAAAATGCTAATAGAGTGACTGATAAACATTTTGAAAACTACATAAAACATCGTTTAAATATTTCAAAAAATACATAAAATGACAAAACATTTTCTCTCCTTGATTATATTTTATTAAAATGATTATTTAGAATTTCTTTTAAAATTATCTAAACATATATGTTCACACTATATTTACCTAACACATAATATTAACAAAATAGGGTAAATAATATTTTTTGTGTTAATTTTAAGGCCATGAAATATTAAGCATGGAGAAAAAAATATGAAAGATACATGGGAATAGTTCATTTGAATTTTGGTTTCGATATATTTTTGTACAAAATAATAAGAAAATAATCATCAGACACAAATATAATAAAATTTATACATATCTAATTATATAAAGTTGGGTTTTGAAAGTTAGTCATTAACAAGATTTTGACATATGTCAAATTACCAATATCAGATTTTGACATATATAAAAGTTAATATTTAATAGGAGAAATTTGATTACAACACAACAAAAATAAAATATTTTGTTTTAAAAAATACTAATCATGTAAAAAAAATAATTATCAAAAACTACAGAAATTTATAAAAAAATACAAAGTTTTTTAAAATAATTATAAGGAGATTATATATATAAATATATATATATATATATATATATATATATATTTCATAAAATTCGAAATTATAATATTATTTACTTGTTTTTAATTTGAAGTTATTAATTCTACAAAATAGAAAAAGGGATTAAAGAAAATATACAATTAAATATTAATATTAAATTTTGTAAATAGTCACTTCAATATAAAAATAGACCGTCTCATCTTTTAATAATTTATCAAAAACACTGCTTTCAACTTCTTTTAATCGGGAATGTTTTTTCAAAATGGGAAGGTAATTTTTTCATATTTCTTTTAAACCAAAATTTTCTCCTACTTTCTCCTTTTTCAGTTTGGAATAGGTAAGATTAATATGTTGATCCCAAAAAGATTAATATATGCGTCTTCTTTTCTTAATACTGTATTTTATTTTATTTATATTTTCATCTTTGATTTATTTGAAATTCATATATTACCATACTTATAATTTTGTATTTTTTATTTAATTATGTCAAATTAATTTTTTTCTAATTTCTCAACCTTGATTGGTTGGTCATAAACCCTTCTTTTTTTTGCAAACTTAATTGTTACCATTATTCATTCAATCCCAAAGGGAGATAACAAATAGAAGTTCATCAACCTAATGGATGAATAAAATTGGCTAATCAAACTCAAGCTTACAACAAACATAGACAGATAGACTGGAAAAACATAAATCGCTGTTGATAGTTCCATGGAGCTTAAAGACTGTGACATCCTGGTTTGCGGAAAGATTTAAAAGAATTGATTTGGCTACATATGTCACCAAAATGCACTTATTTTTTCGGTCAAGGATCCTCAAGGAACTTCATTATGGGTGGCCTTCCTGGAAGTGATTGTTGAAACTGTGCGAATGAGGACAAAACACAGGAAAAGATCATTTGTTGATTTGTAAGGTCGGTAAAGAAGTTTTTAAAGTCTCCCAAACCGGCCATCGAATATGGGCGGATCCACAGGTCGGGAATAGATGTAGGGTCCACTTTCCTAAGTGAGCCCATGAACTGAGAATGGATACGAGTTCACTAAGCAAGATGGCGGTTGAGGCGTTACAGAGACAGAGGTTACATCATGGTGTGTTAAAGACACTTCCACGAATACATTGGAAAACTTAACATTAGTTACAATTAAAATATTTTGTGACGTTAGAAAAAAGTTTTTACTTTCATTGGTTGTCGGAGCAAGCCATTTTGAGATAGCAAAAAGACATGAACTTGTTCTTTTCACACAGGAGGAGGGCAAAGCCGAGGATCTTTCTATGGTGGAGAAGGTTGAATACAAGGTTATCTCCCCAAGGAAGAAAGGTGGAGGAGGTTGGATGCAAGATTATCTCCCCAAGGGAGGAAGGCAGAGCTAAAGTTTTCTCTATGGTGGTCATACATCATTGTGATGATACATCATTGATTAGTATATTATGTAATATATTTTTTAATCAAAATGTTTTATGAGCCATCAATTTTAGTAACTAAAAAACTATACAGAAGTGAAAGTAAAATAGTTGGCTTAATATGTTTATATAGACATTTTCTAGGTGGTGATAAAGAATATATTTTTAGCATAAAGTATATTTAGGTGTAAAAAAATATACTTTTAATAATAACATACATAAAAGATTTGTAAATGAAGTATATTTTCATGTACACCTAAATATACAGTATATTATAACAAAAATAAAATTTATAAATAACGTACAACAAATTTTAATATATTTTTATTAAATTTAATTTAATTTATAGAACTTTAAACCCGCACATCGGGCGGGTCCTCATCTAGTAAAATATAAGAAACACATATATTTAGTTGACAAAAAAAACACATATATTTACAACTAAAATTATACAAGTAAGAATTCATATTATTTATAAAAAATAAGTAATACTATATGAATTAAATTCAGATATTCATTTGTAATATATGAGATGAGGAGATTTTTTTCCTATAATATGATACAAAAATATGCATAAACACAATCCTCCCAACATATGTGTGGATAGTAGTGTTCCCATGGGTCTCTTTGATGAAGAGGCGGTTTAAGCAACTTGGTTGTCGATCTCATTTGTTGCTCTTCTAATCTTTCGTATCAATTATTACAACATGGAAGTGTTTCCTATCTATATCCCTAATCGTAACGAGGATGATTTAGTTTTGTATAAATATATCTATTTTTGTTTATATTTGTAACTATATATTAAAAATATACTATAACATATATAAAGTGGTCGTGTATCCAGTTTTCTCTCATAAGTACGTAATTTTATTGATCTGAACATTCCAAATATTCTATTATTGAAAACTCAAATAATTATATCACTTCTAGTTTCAAAATTCGTGATTTTTTGGTTCAATGTAATATGTTGTCTTAAAAAATATATATATATGTAGTCTTGAGCATACAAATATTCGGAATTGTCTTGGTTCGATATGAATATTTTTTTTTTTAATCTTTTTGACTCAAGTTTAGTATAATAGTATCCATTCAATATTTCTTAAGTTCGGTTCGATTTCTCTTGGTTGTTCGTGTTTTTGGATCATGAACGAGGAACCAATCTCAAACCAAACTATTTTTTGGTATTTTTTCTCTCAATTCTAACATGAAAGTTTCAGATTTTTTTTTTGGATATCTCATGTATTTTATGGATATTTTCGGTTCAGTCTTGGTTTTGATATTTGGGAATTTAAAAGATTTTCGGTTTTCCGTTTCGGGTATTTAGATATAATTTCTTTTTGGTATATTTTAGTTATTCGGCCTAAAATAAGTTAATAAGCAGTACTTTTACTTATATAAATGTATTAGAATTAGGGTATATCAAATATTTATTCGGTTTGGTACGATTACGTTTCAGTTTTTAAGTTTAATCTTCATTCGATTTTTACATCAGTTTTCTATTCGATTTGGTTATTGTATCTGCCTTGTACAATACATTTATTTAAGGAAATGCCATTTTCAATTAAACTTCTTCTAAAATGTTAGAGCAATCCCATTGCACATACTCATGGGATGTCTTTTATTTTTTTATTATTTAAGTGAATGAAAAATAATGTTTTAATTGTGAATTATGAGAGAACTGTGTCTCTGCGCCCATCCTTTTACATACTCAGAGACACGCGACGTGTCACTTATCTAATGGTTAAGATTTATTTTGGTTTTATTTTGGTTTTTTTCTTTCTCTTTTATTCATTTGCTTCCGTCTCTCTCTATCGAAACCATCGAAACAACGAAGAATCATGAATCGATTTATCAAAATCGACAAAAACAAAACGATCGAAGTTCTGATCAGTTTCCAGAAAAATTAGATCTCGCCTCGTCGTCTTCTTCTTCCTCGAAACTTCCAATTTGGTGTGGAACTCCTCCTCTCTCGTTCTCTCTCGGCGTCTCTGTGTCTTGTTGCTGAATGAGCAAGCTCCAGCGTGAGTTAAATCTATTAATTGCCTTCTTCTATTTGGAATTGCATCAGAGTGTGAGTTAATTTGAAGTATAGTTAACTAGTGAATTCAAAAAAAAAAAATCTTCTTGCGTGTGTCTGTGTTGATGATTGTTGTTGTTCACAGTGAAGTTGTGTTATGTGAGTGTAATCAAACCCGAATTTGCCAATACGAAGAGTGGGAAGAGCATAGTTAACCCGATGTGTTATGTGAGTGTTATGTGTTGTGTCTTGTTTATGAATCAAAGTGCTGCAACGTTTAGACTTGAGAGTTGAGCTTAACACAATGAGAAGAGGAGGAAGAAGAGAAGATGCAGAGCTTAACATAGGAATCAAACCGTTGAATCCAACCACAGGCTTTCTAACTGTAAAAGCATTTTCACTCTGTGTGGTTCTGATTTAACTCTGTGTGGTTCTGTTATATGTGGTTGATGTTACAGGAATTTAACATTGAGAAGTTGCAGCTAGTTGAAGCAGAGAAGAAGATTAAACAAGAGCATGAGAAGAAGGAGAAACAGGTCGATGTCAGAAAGAAGATGTGAGCTCTCATCAACATCTCTTTTGTTTGTATTGTATCTGAGAATTATGTGTTCCTCTTTTCTTTCTTTAGATCTATCTTTGTTTCTTTAAGAAAGATAGATAGAGTGTGGTTATGTCTTGATTTTAGGCCATGGCTAATTGTACGTGTTTGCTTTGTTCTTGCTCGTTTTGTAACAGTGATTACTTAATGCAACTGAATGCGTCGAGGATCAAGGTTCTACAAGCTCAAGATGACATTGTTAATTACAAACGATTGATGATGATCAGAGGGATGAGATCACCTTGAAATTATACAATGGTTTGAATTGTTGAAACTTGTTTTGGTTTGTGATTGTTGTGCAATGAGAGGATGTTTGAGAGTTAGATGGAAAATGGTTTTGGTTTGTTTGATTGTTGTTTGTAAAACAAGTTCTCTGATTTTTTAAAAAAAATTGACACCCAAGAATGACTAATGGGAGGACAAAAAATAAAAACAAAGATGTGAAGATCTAAACTTAAATTAATATTATTTTTAATATTATTAAAAGTTAAAGACATTAATTTGAGGATGTGCAATGGGTTTGCTCTTATAGGTCCCACTTTGATTTATTGAAAATGACACATGTCTTTCTTATATTTCTTTCTCAATTATCTCTCTTCTATTTTTATCTTCTCGATCTCTCATCTCTCTTCTCTCTCACCTCTCTTTCTTTTTCTCTCCTCTTTCTTTCTTCAAACTAAAGAAATTTTTCAAAAACACGACTTCAATCTAACCCGCAACGTGTTTTGTTTCGTTCTGGAGATGCTCCCCTCAAGGCTGAGTATAATATTTTCTTAATTTTGAGTTTCTTCTATTTGTTTCCTTCTCCATACAATTTTAGTGTATCAGATCTGATATCTCACCCAAATTTTTTCCGATGGACCAGATCCGGTGGACTAAATATGCTTTCCTCAAAGCAGAGTATGATATTTCTCAATAAGATCGGTACATGCGTCAGCAGATCTTAGGGTGGAGGAAATTGTTTCATGTTATTGATGGACATGTATCACCAACCAAGTGGACATAGTCCACTAATGGTCTACTAAGAGACCAGAGGACATAATTGGGGTGGACAAGTGTTGTCAACCAAACGGATTTGGTCTACTAAGAAGACCGAAAGACATAATGTGGTGGACAAAAACCTGTTCGGACGTTAAATCTGGTCTACTGGAGGCACAATAAGATCGGTAGATGCGTCACCAGACGTGTAGGTGAACAAATAGAGTCCAACCAAGTGCAACTTGTCCACTTAAGAAATCGAAGGACAAATTTAGGTGGACTAAATCTTATTGGGCGTTGAATCTAGTCTACCAAAAAATCGAAACTCTTGCCATTATTCTAATTTTTTTTCAAAAATTTTCTTTAATTCAAGTGTAAAAGTATCTTTTTACTCTTAAGAAAAATTGAAAGTGACATTTCTTATAATTTTAATTTGAAAAAAGTGGCATTTTTCACTTCCTTATTTTTTCAGTTTAATTTGCTTTCGATTTGTACATTCAAACTGGTTTAATTTTCTGGCCAGCACTAGGAATTTGGGTCAAATAATTATTTTTTCCACTCGTAGACTCGTGCATGACAGACGAAATCTAACTATGACCAGACAGTACAACAACCGCGTACGGCACTTAAACACAAGGGTTATCATCGTCATTTACACCGTATTCACTCGTTTCTTTGAAAAAAAATAAAAATAATAAATAATAATAATGCCAGATGTAAACTGCAATCAAAGTATCAACACTGTGCTCCCACCACCACCACCGAACCTACAGGTTTCTTAAGTCTCTCTCTCTGGTCGGTCAGGGGCAAAATCGGAAATCCCAAAATTCTTATAAAACGTAACATTGCTTCTTCGTCTTGCTTCCAATATATACATTACATCCTCACAACACCATTTCCACTCGCTAATTTGTGTCTGAAGGGAAAAAAAAATTTCGTCAGCTGTGTAAAAAATCTCCAGCAGAGGTAATGATTATAATCATAAACATCACTCTAATGCAAATTTCGTTTCTCTTAATACATTTTTTTCGCTAATTCACCGTTTCATTATATATGTCTCCTGATCCCTGCTTTGTGAATCGTCAATCTCAGATCCAAAACCAATAGATCCGTCGTGATTAGATCGTTAATGATGTGTTGCTTTCATATACGAAGTATTCGATTTCATTGTTTAGTAGTTATGTTTTCATTTAAGATCTGACTCTGTTTTTTTTTGTTTGTAAAAGATCGATCTTTTTGAAAATTTTGGTCCGTGTCTCTTTCGTTCCTTCTCAATTCTGGATCCCGAAATTGGAACAAAAGTTTTCTCCAATTGTGTGAATTAATATTTGCCTATTTTGAAAAAAGGATCCACCTTTTTTAGCTGATCCTCTGTTTTGGTTTTGATTATAAAGTTATTGACTTTGTGAAAATTTGATTTATAAGCAGAAAATGGTGAAGATTTGTTGTATTGGAGCTGGGTATGTTGGTGGACCGACAATGGCAGTGATTGCACTGAAATGTCCAGACATTGAAGTAGCTGTTGTGGATATCTCCGTGCCGCGTATCAACGCTTGGAACAGTGACCAGCTTCCGATTTACGAGCCTGGTCTCGACGATGTTGTGAAGCAGTGCCGTGGCAAGAACCTCTTCTTCAGCACTGATGTTGAGAAACATGTCAGGGAAGCTGATATTGTGTTTGTTTCTGTTAACACACCCACTAAAACCAGAGGTCTTGGTGCTGGTAAAGCCGCTGATCTTACCTACTGGGAGAGCGCTGCGCGTATGATCGCTGATGTTTCGGTGTCTGATAAGATTGTGGTTGAGAAGTCGACTGTTCCTGTTAAAACAGCTGAAGCTATTGAGAAGATTTTGACACATAACAGCAAAGGGATCAAGTTTCAGATTCTTTCGAACCCGGAGTTTTTAGCTGAAGGAACCGCGATTAAGGATCTTTTTAACCCTGACCGTGTTCTCATCGGAGGACGGGAAACTCCAGAAGGGTTTAAAGCGGTTCAGACGCTCAAGGATGTGTATGCACATTGGGTTCCTGAAGGTCAAATCATAACTACTAATCTTTGGTCTGCTGAGCTTTCAAAGCTTGCGGCAAACGCTTTCTTGGCTCAACGGATTTCATCTGTCAATGCTATGTCTGCTCTATGTGAAGCCACTGGTGCTGATGTCACGCAAGTGTCTTACGCGGTTGGTACTGATTCGAGGATCGGTCCCAAGTTCTTGAACTCGAGTGTTGGATTCGGGGGTTCGTGTTTCCAGAAGGACATTCTGAATCTTGTTTACATCTGTGAGTGCAATGGACTCCCTGAAGTGGCGGAGTACTGGAAGCAAGTCATCAAGATCAATGACTACCAGAAGAGCAGGTTCGTGAACCGTGTTGTTTCCTCCATGTTCAACTCTGTATCGAACAAGAAGATTGCGGTTCTTGGTTTTGCGTTCAAGAAAGATACTGGTGACACGAGGGAGACTCCAGCCATTGATGTGTGCAAGGGTCTTTTAGAAGACAAAGCAAGGTTAAGCATCTACGACCCGCAGGTGACTGAGGAGCAGATCCAGAGGGATTTATCCATGAACAAGTTTGACTGGGACCATCCTCTTCATTTGCAGCCAATGAGCCCAACCACAGTGAAACAAGTGAGCGTTACTTGGGACGCATACGAGGCAACCAAAGACGCTCACGGTATCTGCATCATGACCGAGTGGGATGAGTTCAAGAACTTGGACTTCCAGAAGATCTTTGACAACATGCAGAAACCGGCTTTCGTGTTCGATGGAAGGAACATTATGAATCTACAAAAGCTAAGGGAGATTGGTTTCATTGTTTACTCCATCGGTAAGCCCTTAGACGCATGGCTCAAGGACATGCCTGCCGTTGCCTAAGTAAGAGGAAAGGGAAAGTCCATTGCTGATTCTTTTTACCTTATATTTCATCATTTGTGCTTTTTGTTTGTGATAATTGTTGAGTCTTTAAGACTTGTTACATTTTCTTACTATCTGTTTGTTATGTAAGCTCTCTTATTACCCATTCTTCTGGTGTGTTTCTTTTCCATTGGTATAATTTTTGGTCGGAGAGGACTTGTATTCGACGATGTCGTTTCAATTTTGTTCTTATTGGAGTAAATGTGTTTGTAGTTAACCGTTGGAAGTGTTGACACTTCAATGAGTTTTGTCTGGAAAAAGTTTAAGACTCAGAAGAATCTTTGCACATTGTTCATGAGAATCAACATAATCTCTCATTACTCTCGGTTTAGGAAACAAA
>NC_025690.1:6773837-6793980 GCF_000633955.1 Camelina sativa | reverse complement strand
GGTTCGTGAACCGTGTTGTTTCCTCCATGTTCAACTCTGTATCGAACAAGAAGATTGCGGTTCTTGGTTTTGCGTTCAAGAAAGATACTGGTGACACGAGGGAGACTCCAGCCATCGATGTGTGCAAGGGTCTTTTAGAAGACAAAGCAAGGTTAAGCATCTACGACCCGCAGGTGACTGAGGAGCAGATCCAGAGGGATTTATCCATGAACAAGTTTGACTGGGACCATCCTCTTCATTTGCAGCCAATGAGCCCAACCACAGTGAAACAAGTGAGCGTTACTTGGGACGCATACGAGGCAACCAAAGACGCACACGGTATCTGCATCATGACCGAGTGGGATGAGTTCAAGAACTTGGATTTCCAAAAGATCTTTGACAACATGCAGAAACCGGCTTTCGTATTTGATGGAAGGAACATTATGAATCTACAAAAGCTAAGGGATATTGGTTTCATTGTTTACTCCATCGGTAAGCCCTTAGACGCATGGCTCAAGGACATGCCTGCCGTTGCCTAAGTAAGAGGAAAGGGAAAGTCCATTGCTGATTCTTTTTACCTTATATTTCATCATTTGTGCTTTTTGTTTGTGATAATTGTTGAGTCTTTAAGACTTGTTACATTTTCTTACTATCTGTTTGTTATGTAAGCTCTCTTATTACCATTCTTCTGGTGTGTTTCTTTTCCTTTGGTATAATTTTTGATATTCGACGATGTCGTTTCAATTTTGTTGTTTACTTAGAAAACTAAAATAAATATTTGTTCTTATTGGAGTAAATGGGTTTGTAGTTAACCGTTGGAAGTGTTGACACTTCAATGAGTTTTGTCTGGAAAAAGTTTTAAGACTCAGAAGAATCTTTGCACATTGTTCATGGAGAATCAACATGATCTCTCATTACTCTCGGTTTAGGAACCAAACGCATCTAAAACAAGTTTCCAGGTTGGAGATTCTCAACGTCACACCTAACGATTCTACGTTTTAAAGCTTCGAAGATTTGGATGCTTTCATGTTTTGGATTTCGTTTTCGTCCTCCAAAACAATGGTCCTCAACCTCAACATTGTCTTTCTGGCAACCATTTTTGTCACAAATGAATGCAAGTCATGGTCCAAAATTAAGGCTTCCAATTACAAATGTAGTGGTAAGAGACCTTTTTGAGATCACGTTTTAATCCCAAAATACTTTGGACTCTTATCATTTCAAGTTTTCTATACAAATCAATTAACCATGGGATACATAAAGTGTTTAAATCCAAGTTTGAATAAATAGACTTTTTTTATATTATTTGGTAGGAAGTTTGAATAAATAGACTTTAGCACACTATGTCATCAATTTGTGCATATTATTTTCTTCAAAAGCTAGTTATTATTTGATTTATTTCTTTCTTTGAGAGATTTTTTTCTTTTAATTTAATTTAAAGTTGTTTGCTAGTGTATAAATCTTACTTTCATTCACGTGTGATTAAAAATACCGATATAAAAGGTTGCAATATTCATGTATGATTTTTTTTTCCAAAAACCTTTATTTATTTTTTTATAGATAGAGATGTCCAAATATTAATGTGTTTTCTCTTTTAATTAATTTTCCTATATTTAAAGTAAACATAAAAAAAAANAAAAAAAAAAAAAAAAAAAAAAAAAAAAAAAAAAAAAAAAAAAAGTCTTTGATGGCAGAAGCGTTATATAATTCGTGAGAAAGACAAGACACAATTGTGTTTATTTCTTCTTGGGATTGGCTATTTCCAGAAATCCAAGTCAAAAATCTCCTCTCCTAGTCTCCGCTTCACTCTTCTCTCATGGACGCTCTCATTTCTCAGTTGCAGAGGCAATTCCGTGATTACACCATTTCTCTCTACCAACAGGTTTCAATCTTCTACAAATCTCCGAACCCAATTCATTCCAACGCATGTCTTTTGGTTATAGCTAAGCTAATATAGATCATAGACACTAGATTTACTCCTATATTGCATAGATTCATGATAAAACTGAAGAAAGATTGAATCTTTAAGGTTGTTTCTGTAGATTTTGTGTTTCTTACAGGTTATCATCTTTTTTTCTAGGGATTTGAGCTGTGTAAAGGTTAAAACTTTTTGATTCATGGGTGATGGGTTTTGGTTTTAGATCATTGCTTGTTTGTTTTTTTTGTGAAGGATTTTTTGGATGATCAGTTTACTGAGTTGAAAAAGCTTCAAGATGATGGAAGCCCTGATTTTGTGGCTGAGGTGCTCTCTCTTTTCTTTGAAGATTGTGTGAAACTTATCAGTAACATGGCTAGAGCTTTGTAAGTCTCTCATTTCTCACTCTCAAAGTCAATTCAGTCTTCTTCCATTAGAAGTTGCGCTAGATTCATCATTGCTTGTGTGTATCTTTCAGGGACCAGACTACGGGAGCTGTAGATTTTAGTACGGTAGGCGCGAGTGTGCATCAATTGAAGGGTAGTAGCTCAAGGTATGTTCTTGATTTTTATCTAATAAGATCTTTAGTAGCAGAAGTTGTGTGTGTGCTTTGATAGATTGAAGCTGTTTCTATGCAGTGTTGGTGCCAAGAGGGTCAAAGCATTGTGTGTTAGCTTCAAAGACTTTTGTGAAGCTCAGAACTTCGAAGGGTGAGCTTCTTCAAGATATTGGTATCGTTTTTTCTTTCGGGACCTATTGGTTGAGATTTGTGGAGTAATAAATATCTTGTTACAGGTGTGTGAGATGTTTGCAGCAAGTGGATATCGAGTACAAGACGTTAAAGACAAAGCTTCAAGATTTGTTCAATGTGAGTGTGAATAGAGAATCAATCCATTTCTGTTTTTGGGCTGCTTTTATGAATCAACTTGATGATGACCAGTTAAACCATTGTTGTTGTTGTTGTTGCAGCTTGAGAAACAAATCATTCAAGCTGGTGGTATTGTTCCTCAAGTGGATATTAACTAAAGAGACTACTAAAGTCCCCTAAACCCTAAAAAAAAAAAAGATGATGACTTCAAATTTGGATTCTTCAATTTCTCTTTTAAATTACTTTGGACTTTGGTGTTTGCTCTCAGAGAACTCAAATGTGTGCAAAAAAAAAGAGACAAGTGATTTTGTTGTTGATAAAATTCAGTAGTGTGTATTGTTCTTTTGATCTCATCCGAGAATATAGATCACAAACCGGTTTCTGACCGGTTTATGAAAAAATAGCGATTCCTTAGTTCATGGGTCTAGAGGAGGATACCAATGATACCCAAAATAATAGGGAGCACGAAGTTAATTGTAGACGCGAGTGTAGGAGATAACAATCCCTTCCCAAATAGTCTTCTTTAGCTTCCGCAACAAGTTATTTTTTTATCAGTCTCTCTCTCTCTATGAGTAAAAAAAGCTGAGCAAGAAGAGCTCGGGCGATTCAAGTCGTGATACCCAAAATCAAGTTAGGGTTTTTCTCAGGTAAGCTGATAAAAAAAGCTCACAGCTTTTTGCAATTTGCGATCTTTCATCTTTCTCTCTATTCTTTTTATGATTCGTCCCTTAATTATTATCTCAATAAAGATTACGACTTTTTTACAATTTCAGACTTTCTCGTAACGTCTCCTGGGTTTTGATCTTGTGGGTCTAAGCGTATCCGATGATGAACTTGATTTGCTAAGGATTTGGGTTGTCTTTGTTTGGTTTCAATGTCACTTAAGGAACATGAGATGGAAGAAGCTGCAATGAGCTTGGTTATGTTATCTGAACGAGTTTGTGACTTTGATTTGCCTCCTGGTGATGATGATTCCATGGATTTAGATAAGCTCATACCTATTCAAAAGAAGAGCTTAGGTTGTGTTGAGTCCATACAAGACTTCAGGGAAATGGTTTCTCACTCGGGTTTCGAAAAGTCTACTACTTGCAGTGATGATGTTGTTGTTCTGAGAAGTGACTTGCAGAGTAACTCAAGTCATAAATGTAATGTATGTGGCAATAGTTTTGGGTGTTATCAAGCTCTGGGTGGCCACAAAAGACTTCACAGATCGATTAAAGAGAAACTAGAGAGTAAAAAGGAGAACACTAAAGATGATAGTTCACTGTTTTTTGGCTCATCAGAAGATAAGAAGATTGTTTCAATACCATCAAGCTTTGAAGTGTTTCAGAAGGAGAAGATCTTAGATTGTGTTGTGTCAAGACAAGACTTCAGAGAACTGCTTCCTTCGGTTTGTAAGTTTCAGAAAAGACCTGAGAGTAGCTCCAGCTATAAATGCAAAGTATGTGACAAGAGTTTTGAGTGTTTGCAAGGTCTAGATGGCCACAAAGGACATAACAGCCTATTAGAGCGTGAAAAGAAGTACATAGGTGATAATAAGTCACTGTCTTACTCAGCAGAAGCTAAAAAGACTGTTTCAAAACCATCAAGCTTTGAAGTCTCTCAAGAGAAGGTCTTACATTGTGTTGAGTTGAAACAAGACTTTAGTGAACTGCTTTCTTACTCTAGTAAAACCAGTTTCAGTGCATTACCTTCTACGCTGAGAAGTGAATTACAGAAAGATACTCAGAGCAAATCAAGCTATGATTGCAACATATGTGGGGAAAGTTTTGTGCGTTCTATATCTCTAAGTAACCACCAAAGAGTTCACAGACCGAATAGAGAGAAATTATCGCGTAAAAGGAAGTATACTAAAGATCATAATCCACTGTCTGACTCATTACAAGTCTCTCAGGGGAAGATCTTACATTGTGTTGAGTCGAAACAAGACTTTAGTGAATTGCTTTCTCATCCGGGTTTCGACAAGTCTATTAGTTGCAGTATCATTCCATTATCTTCTTCCCTGAGAAGTAAATCGCAGTCCAGCATTTCGACTCGATTATTTTTTGTTGCAGTGAGCTTGGTTATGTTGTCTCAGCGAGTTTATGACTTTGCTTCTATCAGAAACTTGCCTCTGGGTGGTGATGATGTTATGGATTTGGAGATTAAACCATTGAGAAGTAAATTGCAGAAAAAGACTCACTCCGGCTATAAATGTTGTAAATGTGACAAAGAGTTTTGGGTGTTATCAAGTTCTAGGTGGTCACCAAAGACTTCACAGATCGATTGAAGGGCAATTAGCACATAAAAGGGAGTATACTAAAGATGATAATTCGTTGTCTGACTCATCAGAAGCTAAGAAGATTGTTACACAACCATCAAGCTTTGAAGTCTTTCAGGAGGAGAAGAACTTACAATGTGTTGAGCCGAGACTAGAGTTCCACGAACTGCTTGCTCACTCGGGCTTCGATAAGTCTGGTACTTGCAGTATGACCAGGTTCAGTGCATTACCTTCTACCCCAGAAGCTAGGAAGATTGTTTCACATCCATCAAGCTTTGGAGTCTCTCAGGAGAAGATCTTCTTACATTGTGCTGAGTCGAAACTAGATGACTTTCGTGAACTGCTTGTTGCTCACTCGGGTTTCGACAAGTCTAGTAGTTGCAGTAAAACCAAGTTTAGTGCATTACATTCTCCTCTGGGAAGTAAATCTCACTCCAGCTATAGATTCAAAATATGTGGCAAGAGTTTTGTATGCTCTCAAGCTCTAGGTGGTCATCAAACACTTCATTGATCGATGAAAGGGCTGTTAGTGAGTGAAAAGGAGTACACTGAAGATGATAATTCAATTTGTGGCAAGACTGAGTAGGAAGCTAGGAAGTTTGGTTCACAGCCCTCAAAACCAAAGCTTTTGAGGTTTCACATTGTACCAAATTACTACAGAGAAAGGATAAAAATATGTGTTCATCTATACATTGATTGAATGATTTGATTTGCAGATGTATATAGTTGTGACATTTTTCCCTGTATTTTTTATCCACTTTATTATAGTGTTCAAGACATGAAACAGAAGAAAAAACCAGGTTTTTGTTAGTCTGAAACTATCCTCGAGCTCAGTCTCAATTCTTGGAGATACAAATACTTCAAATACTTCTTCTTTGTATGAGTTGTGTTCCACCTTCATGTCTGAGATACAGAATCATTCCAACTTAATTTATCCAAGTGAAATTGATTCTTTACTGGTTCAATTAAACCAAAAGGACAGATTTTTCGATCTAACTGGTTTGTCTGATCTTTTTTGAACCACTTGGAAATGAAGAAAAGGAAAACTTTAATCTGTATTGATGGTAAAAGGAGCAAAAAAGATCAAAACTTTCATTCAATGTTTTGATGGATTACAACAGCCAGTGGCAACAACCGCCGGCACCGGCGATGCAACCACCGGAAATGAATATGTCGACGCCGGCTGATGGGTACTACGCTTCCTATTATGGTTACTACGCAAATCCAGAACCTAACCAGCAAACCCATGACGAATCCTTAGCTTTTGCAATTCCACCACCGCCTGGAGTTGTTGATCCTACGGCGGCTACGATTGCCACTACCACGTCGGATGTGACTGTAGATACGACGGCGTATTACATATTGGATTCGGATACTCAGAACTGGGCTTGGAGAGAGGCTATTCATATGTATGGCACTGATCCTCTTGCGATTACAGGACCTGTAAGTTGTTTTGATGAGGGGAAAGTTATGACATTTTTTCTCCTTTAACTTTGGAAATCAATGGGGTCAAGCTGATGATTTATTTAGTGATTCGTTAGGATATGTGGATGATAAAGTTAGGTCCTTTGCAACAAGTTCTTGATGCATTAGGTGATTTCAGTTTCAACCATGTTGCTCTGTTTTCGCTAGACATCAAACGGTTTGATTATCTAGTGATTGTTGTTTGTGCAAATCTCAATGTGAAGATGATGTCTTTTATGTATGTCTTACTGATTCCTTGTGATCATGTGTATCAAGTCTAAGATGATGTATGTGTGCAGGGTGTGTTACTTGTATCATTAGTGAACTTCAGTTTGACAATGTTGCTTTGTGATTGCTCTCTTGAGATTGATCTATTTGCTCCTCTTGTTATGCTGCAAACTTGTTCTAGAAAGGGAACCATCATGTAACTTAGGGTCACAGCACAACAAAAATTCTAGGATCTGAAGAAATAAAATTTTGTTTGTTTATGCACTATATTTACTACCTTACCGGTGTGCTGAATTTGATATTTGATATTTTCTTGTACTTTTGTAATTGAGGAGGAATCAGGATCCCACAGGGCAGCCTCATAGCTTATACCCGCCGGATATCTCTTGGACTGGCTACGTAGTTCAAGCTCAACTTCCGGAAGTGAAGAAACCATCAAAGAAGGGAAAAGTTGTTCAATCTGCTTACTGTGAAGTTTGTAAAGTTTACTGTAACGGTCCGAGTGTGTTCGAGCAACATATATTGGGGAAGAAACACCTGAAGAACTTGGAGAAGTTAAAAACATGCTTAGCGTCATCTAACACGGCTTCTTCTTTGTCTGGACCAACCATTGCAGTCCCTTTGATAGGACCACAAGAGAATCCGTTTAAGAGCAAGGCTAGGAAGAAAGGTGCGGAATCAACACGAGAAGATCTAGAGACAAAGAGACGGAGAGTCGTTGAATGTGGGGTTTCAAATGAGTCAGTTAGATTGTGTAGAATATGCAACGTGGTTTGTAATAGCGACAAGGTTTACAACAATCATTTAGCCGGTCAGAAGCATGCCGCTAAGGCAGCGAAGGCCCCTGTAAATACATAATAGACTCTTGAATCTTATTTCTTACATTCAATTGTATTGCATCATTACATGATTATTTCCTTATTACTTTTGATACACTTACAGACTTGGGAAGGTACAAAACAGTTTCTTAACGTAGACTGGTGTTCTCAAGCCTCATGGAAGTTCAACTTGCTTGATGTTCCATATGTCTTTAGCGTATTCGTGGATTGTCCGGTCACTGCTAAACTTGAATGAACCTGCTGTGTTCAAGATTGACATTCTCGTCCATCTCTGTAATCATAAATAGCAATATTTAAGGTTTAAATCTTTGAGGAAGTTTTGCACTGAGTCAACATAAAGCTTGATGATCAATGAAAATGTACCAATACTTACTTTCTGGTCTCGGTAAGCCTCATCAACCTTTTCTTGGCATTCAATGTAACTAGGAAAGTCTTTCCCAACGAGGAAGTAGTCCGCTCGTCCAAAGCCTTCATTTCCTTCCAAAGAGCCAATTAGTTCGTCGTAGGTGTTTGAGCCAAAGACACCGCTTCTAACGAACTTCTTGACTTCTTCAAAAGTAGGATCCGGAACAAACTGGAATGCGAAGAGCAAGCAGATCAAAATCAAGTTCTGTTTGATGCTAAATGAGAAGCGTGACAAGGTTAACTCTTCAAATCGTATACCTTTCCCTCTGCTCTCTCCTTCCTGAGTTTCACAATCTCATCAGCTTTGGCACCAAAGAGGAAGAAATTTTCTTCTCCAACTTCTTCTCTAATCTCGACATTTGCCCCATCCAAGGTTCCAATCAAAACACATCCGTTCATCGAAAATTTCATGTTGCTTGTCCCACTAGCTTCCATCCCAGCGGTACTGCAGAGAGAACTCGTAAGTATTCAGAAAATACCACAGTACCATTGAATATAACTTTTTCTAAATTTCACTAAACATTGTTACTTGTGCCAGGATTTGTTCCTACAGTTCTCATGACAAACAGAGATACTAGCCCAAGCTCCTGGTTTACCAGTTATCTCAATTTCAGTGTTTCAGCCTCATGGAGTTGTGACCAAAACCTATAAAAGGTGACTAAGCCAAAGCAGTTGTTACCTGATGTGCTGAGAAAGCTCACTTGCTGGAATAAGCAATTCAGCAACACTGACATTGTAATCAGGAACAAAGATAACCTACAAGATAGTTAACACTTCTGATTACTGGTTCTAATATAGGTACCATCTTCCACAAGACGCTTAAACCAGACTTCATAGAGGATTATCCTGGTTGTCTGCTCTACGCTTGAGACGCTTAAACCAGACTTCATAGGTAAGAAAAGTCACGTACCTTAAGCAGGTCACCTATTTCTGGATCATGGTTAATTGTAGATGCAACATCTGTGATGAATTTCACAATCCTTTTAGCTTGTACATATGTGGCAAATGCTTTTCCCCCAAATATGCAAACTCTTGGAACAAATGCCTTCTCCCTCTCACTGGCACTCAATTCCTTCATCTTTTTGTAGCGGTAAACAATTCCCAAGATATTAAGCAGTTGTCGCTTGTACTCGTGAATACGTTTAATCTGCAAATAGTTTGCAAGGCAAAAACCAAAGTTTTACTATTTAATGAGATGATAAGAAAGCTTCTTAGATTTGTGCTTTACACATATATTTGTTGGGTAAAGCCCGGATGTCGAATGGACTTTTCAAACAGAAAAGCAGCATCCAAAAAAAAAAAACTCATCAGTAAAAAAAGATCCTTTGGAACTAACCTGAATGTCAAACATTGCATCCGGGCTGACAGTATATCCGGTTCTTTCCTTGATTAGTGACACAACCTTCAACTTGTTTTTCTTCTTTGCTGCCCTCCACTCAGATTGGAGATCTTCATTATCTGCAAACTGGAGAAATACCAAACAATGATACCCAGTGTATTACTACAGAGACTACAGAATGTGAAACAACACCGAATCTGATAAAGCACATACCTTTCTTAGCTCTGCAAGCTTTTCGGTATGTAAGACCCAGTCTTCTGTGCCTATCCATTTAGTTATGATATCACTTAGATAAGGGTTGCAAAAACGAATCCATCGCCTTGGTGTTACTCCATTGGTTTTATTCTGAAATTTTTCTGGCCACAACTGCCAAAATGATAGAATATTCAAAGATGAGAGCTACGTTCTTCCAGGTAGTATATTTTATAGCATTTCAACGGTTCATAATTAGAATTTTTACCTGAACGAAATCATTAAAAACATCCTGCTTCACTATTTCACTGTGTATCTCTGCAACTCCGTTTACAGCATGACCACCCACGACAGCAAGGTTGGCCATACGGACCATCCCTGGTGGTTTTACTGTCGGTTCTGGGATAACTTCCTCCTCCTCCACAGCAGTTTTATCCTCTTCTTGTTCCTTATTCACACCAGTTTGAGCATCTTCGAGCTCGTCTATGGTGTCTTTTGCAATAACTGGTAAGATCTCCGGCTTCACAATCACATCTGCAAAGGCAGAAGGCAACTCGACGTTTTCTAAGATTCTCATTGCCTTCAGTTTTTCTTTGAGTAAGTCATGGTCTGCAGTGCCATACTCATAGACAATTGTGCGAACTAGCTGCAATACATGAAACTGAAATTTAGATCAAGTACGAAAGAAAAGATAGAAGAGACATTTGATGTTGTTCAGGGATGACCTCCTCATCAATCTTTTCTATAATCTCTACATGACGTGGAAGCAATTTCTCCATTAGTTCCAAGCTCCACTTCTCCAGTGCTTCAGGCAAGACTGTATGGTTGGTGTATGCCACAGTCCTTGAAACATTATTAACCTTTCAGAAACTCGTTGCAGGTTTTAAACTTGTATGTTTATCTTTTATTTTGGAACGAGAAAAGCAAATAAGCACAAGAGACTAAAAGACATTTTAAAAAGTACCTTTGTGTGATTTTCCAAGCGTCTTCCCAGCTTAGTCCTTTCAAATCCATTAGAATCCTCATTAGCTCAGGAATGCATAGGGTAGGGTGAGTGTCATTCATCTGCACTGCAACCTTCTCTGGGAATTCTTCCCAGTTGACATTTCCTCCAGATCTTGTCTCAAAACGTGTTACGATATCTTGGAGCGAGGCTGAGCACAGCGTGTATTGTTGCTTCAGACGAAGAGTTTTTCCTTCACGTGACTCATCTCCAGGGTAAAGCACGTAACAAATCTAATTTCATTAGGAAACACAGGAAAAAAAAAAATTATTTTTCAGCAAGTACACATCAAAAAGCTCGTTGTTATATAAAGAAGTGCAAGTGATGCGAGTCTGAATCTCCATGTGATAACATATTGTTGCTAGCTCTCCCTAAATTTGTCAGATATATGCACTAACCGAGTAACCAGAAAGGCCTTTGTAAACAGATCATGGTCAAATTTATTAGAAGTGAAAAGTGCTAGGTGTGAAAACACAAATGTGAAAGCAACTTTAAATGAAACTTAATGCATCTACCGACAGTTTTCTACGCAATGATGTTAGTGCTGCTCAAATACAGACCTTTTCAGCGTTAAATAGAGCTTCTGCTGCTTCAGTATGCTTCCCAGAGTTGTATGAAGATAAATCAAAATCTTCTGAAGGAGCTTTCGTTGACCAAAGTCGCAGATTGATTGTCGTCTTAGTTTTATAACCAGGTATAGGAACATCATAGGCAACAGCAACTATGTCTTCTCCACCAATCCACCGTTTCTTACCATCTGATCCAAAAACCACTTTTCCATAAAACTTAATAGGATATGAGACATCGTTTCTGACTATTTCCCAAGGATTGCTCAGCTGAAAGAAAAAGGTAAGTCAATAAATATGTCCACTTCTCAGCATTGTTTCCAGGGAGTACAAATTAGGAAAAGAGTTAGAGAAGGAGACCTCAAGCCAATCTTCTGCAGCTTCCTCCTGTCCATCTTTTGTGATTCTCTGCTTGAACAAGCCATACTTGTATCTAAGCCCATAACCCCAAGCCGGATAATTCAAAGTTGCCATGGAATCCAAAAAGCACGACGCAAGTCTCCCAAGTCCACCATTCCCAAGTGCAGGGTCTGGCTCCTATCATTTGGAAGTCAAAGATTAAGCATCTCAGCACAAATAAAGAAGATAAAGGCTCTGTGAAACCAAGCAACAAACCCACAAAAACAACCAGCTCTTAGACTTTTGTAGTAGATCATCCATCCTTGAGAAGATCAATCTACAATAATAATCAAAAACTCACCTGACTAGCTACACTTTCCAAATCAAAACCAAGCCTCTTCAAGGCGTCACCGTAAGCGCTATTAAGCCCAAGGTTACCCACTGCATTCGACAAGGCTCTACCCTACAATGTGAAAAATAGTAAGGTAATATAACCAAACACAAGACCACTAAGAGTTACAAACACACAAGAAAGAATAAAAGTCAAAAGCAAAAACCTGCAAAAACTCCATTGACAGATAATAAGCCTGTTTCACATTCACCCTATTGTAATACTCATAAGTAGCATTCCAATTCATGATCAGAGCGTCTCTAACACTCTGCGCAGTCGCAAAGAACGCCTTAGGTAACTCAAACTTCTCCGGAGAAAACAAAGGCGTGAACTCCGCGTGGTACTTGATACTCGAAGCTACGGAAGCAGCATCTGGAGCAAACGGATTCATCACTTCTGAAAAAAAAAATTCAATCACATTGAATACGAATCAGTAAACTTTCACAAACCCCAACATTTTCACTACAAAATCCAAATTCCATACCCTAAATTCTTGAACTAGAACCAAGTAATTCGGATGAGAAAAAAACCTTGTTCGGAATCGATAACTGCATCAACCACCTTCTCCTTAGGCTCGCTAGAGATAGATTTAACCACTAAGGGAAACCTTTTCTTTAACGACGGTCGCCAGTTTCTGCTTCTCGCCGGAAACATCCTCGTCTTCCATCTTCCGTTGTCAGCAAAACGACGAGCAACGAGGCTTGATAATGAATTGCATTGCACTAAAATCTCAGCTCCGGTCGATACACCGGAGATTCGCATCGTATCCATCAAATCACAGTGGTGGAGTAGAGAGCTCTGAGCTTCTTTTTTTTTTCAGTTTCACGAGGCAAAATCTTATCAGTGAGAGTGATCAAGTTATAAACAAGTGATCTGTGTGATTGACTACGCCACGTGACATTGATATCCACGTGTCGTGTTTTTATTGGATGATGAGACTGTACTATCCGTGAGAAATCACCTTTCTCAGTGGGTTTTAGTAGTGAGGAAGGAGATATTTCTGGGAGAAAGCGACAAGAGAAGTAATGTGCACCGTACACGTGTCAGATTTCTTCATCGTCAATTTAGTGCGACTCCTTTTGTTCACGTGAATATACTTGTACTGAATGATACAGTACACTCGAGAATAATGCAACAAACAAAAACTTCTTATTGAGTTACAAACACAGAAAAAGAAAAAAAAAAATTACACTCCAATTGATCTACCTAATCAAGCTGGCTGGTTTCTACAGGCAACTGAGGAGACCATCACTCAAAGAATAACATTTGTCTATGACAATAGGGTCGACTCGAAAATGGCAAAGAGAGTACAGAAAGACGGAAGTGGAATGAGCAAACCAAGGAAACAATCACAATGCAGTTTATGTTACAATTTCTACAACTAAAAAGGTTATCTCATTGAGTTTCTAGAACATACCAAAATGCAGGTTTTTGGAATTAAACTACTCATAACCATAACCAATGATGTCGTCGCTTTGGAGGACTTTTCATGCCACACTAGTCAAGGCTCCATTTTTAGTGGCAATGGAGGAGAGAACATTAAGCTTCCTTTTTGAACCTGGATTTCCCTCTCGTGTTTGTTATTTCCTTGGTGGTTCACGTTTCTTGTAACTCCTTCACTGCCCTCTGAAGAAGAGACTTCATTTTCAGAATCAGTTTCTTCTTCTTCTTCTTCTTCATCATCTTCAAAGCTCTCGTTTTCTTTTCGAACGTATTTGATTTCCTCAACCTCATTCACATTCCCTTTCCCTTCTCCATTTCCATCGTTTGATCCGCTGATCGAGTCACCTTCCTCCCTTACGCTTGACTCTGGCGTATCTCCATACACCTTATACACGTTCCCATTCTCATCAAAGCTCACAGTTTTCACCACTGGGATTGTTTTTCCTCCACTTCCTTTCACCAAAACCCTGTTCCCAGTTTTCGAACTATGCCTCTTTCCATCATCCCTCGACATCACGAGAGTTTCCTCTCCATCATCAACTGAATCATCATCCTCTGCACTTGAAGTTAGGTCATTTGTATCTCCATAAACCTTACATACATTCCCATTTCCATCAACGCTCATAGCTTTCACCACCCGGGTTGTTTTCGCTCCACTTCCTTTCACTGAAACCCCGTTCCTAGTTTTCAAACTATGCCTCCTTCCACTATCCCTAGACATCACGAGGGTTTCCTCGTCACCATCAACTGCATCATCCTCGGCACTCGAGGTTAGATCATGCGTACTTCCATATACCTGATACACATTCCTGTTCTTGTCCAATACAACAAATGTACTACCCGAAGGCTTCACTACATTGCCTTTTATTACAGCCCCGGTTCTAGAGTTAGAGCTACCAATCTTCCTCTTATCAATACAACTCACTGGAACTTCTTCACTATCATCAGTCATGTCTGCATTGCTATCTTCATCTTCACTAGAAGTAACAAAGACTTTCCCCATTCCGTTCCTCGATTTCTCTATTGTTCTGTCATCAGCTACACCAAAACCCTGAGGCTTTTTACCATTAAGTTTGCTGCGGCTACTCACGGTTATTGAAGACTTAGCAACAAAATCACTCCTTTTAACAGCACAATCATCAACATACTGCAAAAACCTCACCAAATCTCTGCTCAATGATCTCTTACTACTTCGTATCATTGGATCAATCCTACCCTAATAGAGAGACAATGATACTAAATCAAAGATCTGAAAAAAAAAACTTAATAAACAGAAGGATTCATTTAATACCTGATACGAGTCAAGTTGAAGAAGCAAGTCTGTAGCTTTCCGAGAAACTGCTTTGAAAGGGAAAATGGGTTTCCCTGAAACAGAAGACTTGAGAGACAAGAAGCTAGATTTGATCGTTGCAAGCTCCTTGAGTTGCCTGAAGGATATGGATCTGTGAACAAGGTAAGACCGGAAATGGGTTTGGATGACACGCGCCGCCGAATCTCTCAGCGTAGAGTGTCGATCTCGACGACGTTGGTCATAGCAAGATGAAAACTTGTTGAGCGACGATTCAAGATCATCGATTTTGCGGAGAAGACAAGACAGAACAACTTGGTCGTATTCTCGTGGAACATTCTTCTGCTGGCGCAAAACACGGTGCTGACCTCTAACGACATTGATGTTTTGACACGAGGCTTCGCATGAGCATTGTGTTTCTTGTTGCTGCTGATTTTGGAGGTAAGTAGCGACGAGATGAATAAGATTATCCTCCGGCGGCGGCGGCGGCGGAGAAGGGTGGTTGATTTGAGTGCAGCAGTGTGATGATGTGGCGAATAGAGGGATGTTATTGTGGTGGTTCTGGTGGCGTACGCAGCCGTGGTGGTGGTGAGATGCCATAGAATCGGCGGCGGAGTCTACTACTAGATCAAGGAGTATTAAATGGCTTTTGACCAAATCGGTCCCGTGAATGAGAGAAACCTTTTTAGAAGATGAAGACTGAGAAACGTCACGTAGTGCTTGTGAGTTATTATGATCCGGCACGCATTTCATCTTGTGGACGACTGGTCGAACCAAACCGGATGGGATTTGTACGAGGTTCTTAATTTGTTCCACTTGAGTTTTGCAGATTATGCATCTTAAACACTTTGTGACAGAAATGTTGGTGACATGAATGAATATTCTGGTTGATGTTTGCGAGTAACATTAAAAAGAATAGAAGTGTGAATAAGATAAGAGTCATAAATATTTTCTAAACATCAAAATAAGGTTGAAATATTAGGTTCCACGCGCGAGTACTATTATGGTATGAAATTCTTTTGGTTACGTGGACTGGACATTGCGTATAGTTTGCGAGAGAAATGTTGGAGACATGAATATTTTTATAATCTACTAGTAAAAGTTTGCTTACAGTTCATTAGTAAAATTCTAAACTAACTTCTTAAATATAATAATAGTCTATTTAAAAATTAAGTTTGTAAACAAAGTTCTTGAATATTTTCTAGTTTTTAATTTATTTTTATTTTTGCAATTCTGAATTTTTGGTGTAAATTTTAGATTTTGCAAAATTTGGAATGATAAAATTTGTTTAGTTTTTGATACCGAGATGAACCAAGCAATAGTGACACCACTATAACTACCAAAGTCAATATTGTGATTCAGATAGTATGATAATTTTAGATCTATTATCACAACTGTAGTTTATATAGCAAATTATATTATTCCTTTTCTAGTTCCTAAGATATGTGTTCTTCTATTAATCATAATGGAGACATGTTGGTCGTATGATTTCCCCATATATGTTGATTTGACAGCGTCACTTAAGATTTGAGTTTAATTCTCAAGTAACCTTGGCATTATAGACTTTTGTCTAATTCTCAAGCCATAAATAATTTTTGCCTAGTCTAAGGTAATTACCTAAATGTGCTTGCTATGGTCAAATAATTTCATGAACATCCGTTTTTATTACAAGTAGTTCTGAAAAACTAAAAATAATGATAATAAGTAAAGGAAGAAGGTAATTTTACAAACATATTATTTTAAATCCAAACCATGCTAATCTTTGGAAAATACTAAAAACAATTGAGAAACGTCTTACCAATTCATATATAGTTAATGGAGGAATGGAAACCAAACTATCATACTATAAATATTTGCAGTATGTTGATATATAAATATTTTGATTATGAATTAATTTAACATTTCATAAAAGAAAAAAGAATATGAAGTTAGAATAATTTTAAAAATCAAACATCATTGAATATTTTTTCATAATTTTATTATAATTCCAGTGCTTTGTATCATGTACATCCTAAAAACAACAACTAGATTATACAGGCACCAATTTTTTCCAAAGGACTATATCAAAATAAATCTATATTTATTTGACTATAAATTAAAAATTCACAAATAAAAGTTTAAATTAAATCACCCACATATCACAATTTAGTCGATTATAAATTTAAAAATCATCTAAATTATAATCTTCTTATTATCAATGATATCATGACAATTCAGTCCATTCGTCAATATAACCAGGAGGTTTACATCCACCTGTGAAGATGGGGTAACAAAAGGTAGCTCTTTTAGCGATCAGAGTTTCAAAGTGTCACATTTGATCTCGGGTTTAAATTTATATTTCTTTAGGTGAAAGATTTTTTAAGTCGATATTCGAAACCCGACCATATAATAATAAATCGACGAAACTCTAGTTTAATGCAGCTGAACTAAAGGGCTTACATGGTTACGAATTATGCATGACAAAGAGTCCTAAATGTAGATATATAATGACCATTGTAAATTATAGATTAGAGATGTAAGTTGATCTTCCAATATTTTGCAACTCTTACGGTATTTTAAACATTTTATATTAACAATCGGCTAAAGTTTGTAACTTTAATTTAACTTTTGAGTTATTATAGAACTTATTTTTGGTGTAAAACGGCTTTTTATACCAGAAACAGAAAGGACAGCTAGAGAATCAGAACACAGAAAACAACAGATGTAGGAAACTATGTGAAAGCAAGCGTGGCTTTGGTCATCGAGCCATATGTCCACAAAACATACAGATTTCAAGAACACTCCAAACAAAACAAAACAAAATTAAAATGTAAAAAGACAAAAAAATCAAATAAAATCCTAAAAAGAATTACGATAAAAACCCTACCACGACGGTGAAGTATACGGCGAACCAGACGACGAAGACGACTCACCATTGTTCTTGTTCTTACTGTTGGATTCTTCACCACTAGGAGAAGTTTCAACATCTTTTAGTGAAACAGAGCATGCCTTTTCAGGCAGATCCTTCATTGGAGACAATGTTGGTGTTGAATCTTCATCGGTTATATCGTCGTCGTCTTCATCATCTTCAAGCCGTGACGGTGAAGACTGAGGTGTTTCAAACGGTGTGGTTTGTTTACTTGTAGCTTCGTTTGAGTAAATTGGGTTTGATATGTAGATGAAGTTATCAACAGAAGAAGCCGTGGTTTCTTGAATCAGATCAAGAGAAGCTTGTAAAGATGGTTCATGGTGAAAATGGGTTTTGTTTGGAGTTTGAAGAACGCCTGTGTAGAGAGGATTGGATAAAGAATTGATGTTCGATGATGGTGACGGTGAAGGTTCGTTACTTGTGGTGGAGATGACTTGGTTGAGAGTTGTGGTGGTTGTTGCTGCGCCGGCGGTAGAGACCGTAGTAGTAATGGGGAGGCTGAGAGAGTTGTGGCGACGGCGGCGGAGTAAGAGAGAGCAGTAGAGTTCAGCTAGAAGTACTAATACTAAGCTTAAAACCATGACTAAGCTTACTACCATGACCATTGTAGCTGCCATAATCACCTTCGAGGAGCTGTTCATCTTTTAACTCTCTATGTGGTGATGTGTTAACCAGAACATAGAGGAGGAGGAGAAGAGTGGTTTAGTTGTAAGAAGCAGCTTTTGTTTTTTGGCGGGAAAAATGGTGCTATTTTCAGTGTGTGTAGTGGACCTTTTGCAGAGAGAGAAGGATTGGGTACGAGGAACACGAGGTGCTCTGTTTTACGAGCTTGTGAAAGTGATAAAAGCAAAAAAGAAAACAAATTTGCCCATTTGAAGAGGAGGGTATTACTGTAACTTAAGAAGATTCTCTAAGACTATGTTGCATTGACCAAGAAGCTCAAGAAGTTACTTGATTTGCTTGAGAAGAAAGTAATCATCTCTTTCTTGACAAGTATTTAAGATCCTTCCAAAGAAAAAAGACAAGACACATGTTGTTCTTTTGTTTCCTAATGATTCTAAATCCCAAAGTGATGCAGCAAAATATTTGAAATTATCCAAATATTTATTATAATTATTTGTTTAGGTACATCTCTAATTGTCTGTTTTAGTCTTCACTCTTGTAAATGGCTGTGATTCTAAATTATTCTAAATTTTTGGGGTTTATACTTTATCATAAATAGTTTTTTAGACCTCCTATTTTATTCAGTTATTAATTATTAATCAAAAGATTTAAAGAGGTGCGTATAAATCACTATAAGGAGTATTTACAAACCCAAAAGCTTTTGCGAAAGACCTTAGAGGAACAAAGCACTCTCAAACCCTAGTTTTCTAGTATTGTTAGAAATCAATGGATCACTAGTTTTATCACAAAATGGGTGTGTTGTCAAACTAGAATTAGATAAACTTGATTGTTTGAGAATTAGTGAGACCTAGCTAGCTTTATTAGTGCAATGCCGCTTAGGGCACTTCCATTGCACATCTTTTGGAGTGTCTCTAGATTTAAAACAGAATTAAAAAAAAAAAAATTATTGTTTAAACAGGAAAGAACTTGTGTCTCAAATATCTCTGCCGAGACATTGTCATACCCTTAGATACACCTTACTTGTCACAATTTCATTGGTTTGTGTTTATAATTTTGTTTTCTGATTTTTTGATTGTTCCTTCCTCCTCTTTGCAAACACTCATAGAAGACACTCGTAGGAAGGATGACTAATGGAGAAGGAAAACTAATAAAAAGCCAATGAAGATGTTTACATTAAAATAATATTAATTAAATATGACTAATGGAGAAGGATGACACTCGGTTAGAGACACCTTACTTGTCACAATTTCATTGGTTTGTGTTTATAATTTTGTTTATTAATTTTTTGATTGTTTCCTTCATCCTCTTTGTAAACGTTCATACAAGACACTCGTACCAAGGATGACTAATGGAGAAGGAAAACTAATAAAAAGCCAATGAAAATGTTTACATTAAACTAATATTAATTAAAGTTTATGACACATATTACAGTATTACATGAAAATGCTCTTATATTTTAGATTCCAATGTTAGAAACTAGGCACGAGCATATGTCATCAACAAACTTTTGCTTCCTGTCCATAACCTCATTAACCAGACACAAACAATGTTAGAGTCAGCTCTAGAGAGGGTTCGTACTCAAGGGCTGGTTGAAACAGAGGATGTGGTGCTTTGGAAGGGAAAAATATATCAATTGAAGGAAAAATTCATTACGAAGGAGACGTGGCAAACCTTGCGAACAGAAGGTGAAATGAAGGAATAGTATAAAGGAATCTGGTTTCCCCAAGCCACTCCAAAATACTCCTTCATCCCATGGCTATCAACACGAAATCAACTTACAACTGGGGACAAAATGTTACAATGGGTTATGGAACACGAGAGCTAATGCAGAATTTGTTATATGCAGGGATCCAAATGAATCTAGAGACCACCTCGTTTTGCATGCCCATACGCCACAAAAGTGTGGGAAGGTCTAACCTCCAAGCTCCTCACAAGCAACTTCTCGACGAATTGGACAACTATTCTACATCTTCTTACTGATCAGTCAATGGGAAAGGATAAGCTCTACTTATTCTCTTTTGAAGGAAAGGGACGGTCATAGGCATGGGGAACCTCCGAGATATGCTACAATCCATTGGCGACCAAGAAAATGGAA
>NC_025690.1:6768675-6770639 GCF_000633955.1 Camelina sativa | reverse complement strand
ACACCTTACTTGTCACAATTTCATTGGTTTGTGTTTATAATTTTGTTTATTAATTTTTTGATTGTTTCCTTCATCCTCTTTGTAAACGTTCATACAAGACACTCGTACCAAGGATGACTAATGGAGAAGGAAAACTAATAAAAAGCCAATGAAAATGTTTACATTAAACTAATATTAATTAAAGTTTATGACACATATTACAGTATTACATGAAAATGCTCTTATATTTTAGATTCCAATGTTAGAAACTAGGCACGAGCATATGTCATCAACAAACTTTTGCTTCCTGTCCATAACCTCATTAACCAGACACAAACAATGTTAGAGTCAGCTCTAGAGAGGGTTCGTACTCAAGGGCTGGTTGAAACAGAGGATGTGGTGCTTTGGAAGGGAAAAATATATCAATTGAAGGAAAAATTCATTACGAAGGAGACGTGGCAAACCTTGCGAACAGAAGGTGAAATGAAGGAATAGTATAAAGGAATCTGGTTTCCCCAAGCCACTCCAAAATACTCCTTCATCCCATGGCTATCAACACGAAATCAACTTACAACTGGGGACAAAATGTTACAATGGGTTATGGAACACGAGAGCTAATGCAGAATTTGTTATATGCAGGGATCCAAATGAATCTAGAGACCACCTCGTTTTGCATGCCCATACGCCACAAAAGTGTGGGAAGGTCTAACCTCCAAGCTCCTCACAAGCAACTTCTCGACGAATTGGACAACTATTCTACATCTTCTTACTGATCAGTCAATGGGAAAGGATAAGCTCTACTTATTCTCTTTTGAAGGAAAGGGACGGTCATAGGCATGGGGAACCTCCGAGATATGCTACAATCCATTGGCGACCAAGAAAATGGAAGCTACGCCATATATATATGCTCACATGGTTTGCAACAAGATGAAAAAATAAATGCTCCTTTTAACACAACATCAGAATTGTTTGTCAAAAAAAGTCATGTATATTAATTTTTGTAATAAAAGTTGCAAATGATGGGAATTTGGGCTTCGGCCCATCATCACTTGTAAGGCCTCGTTTAGGCTTTTCATTTTAATTGGAAAATTGGTCGACAGGAAAAAGGGTTTGATTCCCTTTGAAGGGTTTTCTCTTTCTCATTCTCAGTTTCTCTCGTCCGTCTTCGCCGTCTTCCACTGTAATCTTCGAAGATGAGGCCGATCTTGATGAAGGGACATGAACGTCCATTGACGTTCCTCAGGTACAACAGAGATGGTGATCTTCTTTTCTCCTGCGCCAAGGATCACACTCCTACCCTCTGGTATGCCGATAATGGCGAACGCCTCGGAACCTACCGTGGCCACAATGGTGCTGTTTGGTGCTGTGATGTCTCCAGTAAGTGTCTCTCATATTTTTCCTGAAAATAGTATTCGAGGTGGATGAGTAGATTCAATGTTTCCCTTTAGTTACAATGCTTATTAGTTTAGGGTTTGATAGAAACCATTAGTTGCTGAATGATTTGGTTTTGGTGATTTATTTAGGAGACTCGTCAAGATTGATCACTGGTAGTGCTGATCAGACTGCTAAGCTGTGGGATGTGCAATCTGGACAAGAATTGTTCACATTCAAGTTTGGTTCTCCGACCAGGTCTGTGGATTTCTCTGTTGGAGATCATCTTGCTGTCATTACCACTGATCCCTTCATGGAACGTACCTCTGCTATTCATGTGAAACGCATTGCTGAAGATCCCCAAGACCGTAAGTTGCTCAATTCTACTTTTTTTTTAGCCTATGTCTTTTTTTTTTGTTTGATGATGATGCAATGCTCTGTGTATGTAGAGGTTGCTGACTCTGTGCTTGTTCTTCAAAGTCCTGAGGGAAGGAAGAGGATCAACAGAGCTGTTTGGGGTCCTCTCAACCAAACTATTGTTAGTGGTGGTGAAGATGCCGTTATTAGGATCTGGGATTCTGAGGTAAATTCATAAGTGGTTTCTTGTGTATCAA
>NC_025690.1:6741355-6767762 GCF_000633955.1 Camelina sativa | reverse complement strand
GAATTAGTGAGACCTAGCTAGCTTTATTAGTGCAATGCCGCTTAGGGCACTTCCATTGCACATCTTTTGGAGTGTCTCTAGATTTAAAACAGAATTAAAAAAAAAAAAATTATTGTTTAAACAGGAAAGAACTTGTGTCTCAAATATCTCTGCCGAGACATTGTCATACCCTTAGATACACCTTACTTGTCACAATTTCATTGGTTTGTGTTTATAATTTTGTTTTCTGATTTTTTGATTGTTCCTTCCTCCTCTTTGCAAACACTCATAGAAGACACTCGTAGGAAGGATGACTAATGGAGAAGGAAAACTAATAAAAAGCCAATGAAGATGTTTACATTAAAATAATATTAATTAAATATGACTAATGGAGAAGGATGACACTCGGTTAGAGACACCTTACTTGTCACAATTTCATTGGTTTGTGTTTATAATTTTGTTTATTAATTTTTTGATTGTTTCCTTCATCCTCTTTGTAAACGTTCATACAAGACACTCGTACCAAGGATGACTAATGGAGAAGGAAAACTAATAAAAAGCCAATGAAAATGTTTACATTAAACTAATATTAATTAAAGTTTATGACACATATTACAGTATTACATGAAAATGCTCTTATATTTTAGATTCCAATGTTAGAAACTAGGCACGAGCATATGTCATCAACAAACTTTTGCTTCCTGTCCATAACCTCATTAACCAGACACAAACAATGTTAGAGTCAGCTCTAGAGAGGGTTCGTACTCAAGGGCTGGTTGAAACAGAGGATGTGGTGCTTTGGAAGGGAAAAATATATCAATTGAAGGAAAAATTCATTACGAAGGAGACGTGGCAAACCTTGCGAACAGAAGGTGAAATGAAGGAATAGTATAAAGGAATCTGGTTTCCCCAAGCCACTCCAAAATACTCCTTCATCCCATGGCTATCAACACGAAATCAACTTACAACTGGGGACAAAATGTTACAATGGGTTATGGAACACGAGAGCTAATGCAGAATTTGTTATATGCAGGGATCCAAATGAATCTAGAGACCACCTCGTTTTGCATGCCCATACGCCACAAAAGTGTGGGAAGGTCTAACCTCCAAGCTCCTCACAAGCAACTTCTCGACGAATTGGACAACTATTCTACATCTTCTTACTGATCAGTCAATGGGAAAGGATAAGCTCTACTTATTCTCTTTTGAAGGAAAGGGACGGTCATAGGCATGGGGAACCTCCGAGATATGCTACAATCCATTGGCGACCAAGAAAATGGAAGCTACGCCATATATATATGCTCACATGGTTTGCAACAAGATGAAAAAATAAATGCTCCTTTTAACACAACATCAGAATTGTTTGTCAAAAAAAGTCATGTATATTAATTTTTGTAATAAAAGTTGCAAATGATGGGAATTTGGGCTTCGGCCCATCATCACTTGTAAGGCCTCGTTTAGGCTTTTCATTTTAATTGGAAAATTGGTCGACAGGAAAAAGGGTTTGATTCCCTTTGAAGGGTTTTCTCTTTCTCATTCTCAGTTTCTCTCGTCCGTCTTCGCCGTCTTCCACTGTAATCTTCGAAGATGAGGCCGATCTTGATGAAGGGACATGAACGTCCATTGACGTTCCTCAGGTACAACAGAGATGGTGATCTTCTTTTCTCCTGCGCCAAGGATCACACTCCTACCCTCTGGTATGCCGATAATGGCGAACGCCTCGGAACCTACCGTGGCCACAATGGTGCTGTTTGGTGCTGTGATGTCTCCAGTAAGTGTCTCTCATATTTTTCCTGAAAATAGTATTCGAGGTGGATGAGTAGATTCAATGTTTCCCTTTAGTTACAATGCTTATTAGTTTAGGGTTTGATAGAAACCATTAGTTGCTGAATGATTTGGTTTTGGTGATTTATTTAGGAGACTCGTCAAGATTGATCACTGGTAGTGCTGATCAGACTGCTAAGCTGTGGGATGTGCAATCTGGACAAGAATTGTTCACATTCAAGTTTGGTTCTCCGACCAGGTCTGTGGATTTCTCTGTTGGAGATCATCTTGCTGTCATTACCACTGATCCCTTCATGGAACGTACCTCTGCTATTCATGTGAAACGCATTGCTGAAGATCCCCAAGACCGTAAGTTGCTCAATTCTACTTTTTTTTTAGCCTATGTCTTTTTTTTTTGTTTGATGATGATGCAATGCTCTGTGTATGTAGAGGTTGCTGACTCTGTGCTTGTTCTTCAAAGTCCTGAGGGAAGGAAGAGGATCAACAGAGCTGTTTGGGGTCCTCTGAACCAAACTATTGTTAGTGGTGGTGAAGACGCCGTTATTAGGATCTGGGATTCTGAGGTAAATTCATAAGTGGTTTCTTGTGTATCAATATCACTTTTTGAAAAAGTTGTTATTAGCTTTTAAACCTTATGTGTCATTGTTGCTAGACTGGGAAATTGCTCAAGGAATCAGATGGGGAAGTGGGTCACAAGAAGCCCATTACATCACTCGCTAAAGCAGCTGATGATTCTCACTTCATTACTGGTTCACTTGACAAAACTGCCAAGGCATGTGTTCCTTTCTCTCTTTCAACAATTGTGCTCTTTACATATAAAGAGAAATCTTTTGTCAGAGTGTTCTTTTTTCTTATTTTGTTGTTGTTGATGCTTCCAGTTGTGGGACATGAGAACACTGACTCTTTTGAAGACTTACTCAACAGTGGTGCCTGTAAACGCTGTCACCATGTCTCCACTTCTCAACCATGTCTGAACTAATGTTTCTTGATATTCGTTCAAATTCGGTTCTCAATATCAACAAGTCTTGATGTTATCCTTTCTGAACGTTTCTGCTCTCTCTTAGGTCGTGCTTGGAGGTGGTCAAGATGCATCAGCTGTGACTACCACCGATCATCGTGCTGGAAAGTTTGAAGCTAAGTTTTACGACAAGGTTAGTGTTTACAATAAGAGGGTTTTACTTGTAACCTCGAAACGAGATTTGTGACTGTATCCATTTTGTGTTTGGCATGGTGTATATATATAGATTCTGCAAGAGGAAATAGGTGGTGTCAAAGGTCATTTTGGACCTATAAATGCTTTGGCATTCAATCCTGATGGGAGGAGGTAAAACTAACAACATGGGTTTTTATTGATACAATGTTCAAATGATGAGTTTGTGTATCTTTGATGGCTTTGTGACTGAGTTTGTGAAATGTATTTTGCAGTTTCTCTAGTGGAGGTGAAGACGGATACGTGAGGCTGCATCATCTTGACCCCGATTACTTCAACATCAAGATTTAGATTCGCTGAAAAAGTCTTCCATTCCGGGTTTTACTTTCTCGCTTTTTTTAGCATTTTCATGTTTTTGTGTACTAGCACCAGTCCCAACACTTTGATGATAAAGCTTTTGAATTTTGGCCTAATCTTTAGTTTTCATTTCTAGGAGTTTTTTCTAGTTCAACTTTAATTATCGTATTAATGGCATTTAATAATTAAATCTCTATATATTATACCAAACTGAATAAAACAGAGAACATAAACAAGCAATTTTAGTTCTAGGCAAAATTAAAGTCTTGTAGTTGAAAACAGATTCATTCCAACTTTGAAATTCTGTCCACGATTGTTTCTTTTCGTTCACCATATTCCTTTTGTGGGGTAATCTATCATTTAAAACTATTAGAGTTTCATCAATTATCATAACGATTATGGAAAGGAAAAAAACTTGCATTGCGAAAAAACTCGCTAAAGGATAATAGGAGGAATCAATCAATCATTGGTTTTCAAAGCAAAAGTAAAAACAAAAGAAGAAACGTGAAGCTAAGGGACAAGCAAGCCACCATTAGCGGTCTTCTGAGTCTTCTTCCTAGAGTTAGTTTTTTAAAACAGACAGCACTGAATTTCAAGAATAAGCTAAGTTGTGAGATTAGAAATCAATCAATCATTAACAGTCAATTCTGTTTTGTTGAGTGTGTGGTTCCGCATCTTTGAGAAAACTTGTCCCTCCCAGTTGATCCCATTCCCCGTGATACATACAACCTGCAATGACTCCAATTTGTAGCTCACCAACCTATGTAATTAAATGCTGGCTGCCCTGGGTTGATCAAGTTCAAAATCATTGCTTAACTACCTCTCTCTGTTACAAGTTGAACAGATGAAGCCGTTTTGAATTGAGAACAGCGTCTGGAAATTACAGAGTAAATATATCTTTATCATATAAACAATGAAACGAAAAATGTTGCTATGAATTGCCATGAATCATACCGATAGTATTTAATTATTTATAATAAATCAAGAGGTGGCTAAGGTTTTTATAAAAAACAGAAATTATACATTATGATAATGCACAAATTTAAGATTTGAAAAATATACATATCCAAATTGTGAAATCCAAAAATATATGCTTCCATTTTTTAGATATGCATCGATATTTTATTATAAAAAAAAGAATTATTTTCAAAGATATGCAATAACATGTTCGTAATACTTTTAAAAGGACAATAATAGCATTATAATTAATTACTCTTCCTAACGATATGCTAGATGGGCAACCAACCATCCACTCCCAATACTTGTCATATTTGATATGCTAGTTGTGAAATTAAACTTGAATCTGATCATGTTTGACCCGGAAAAATAAGAATTGTACATGACCTCCTGCATTTTAGGTCGTCGTCACCTTAGAATCGTGTGATTGTAAAGATTTGAGCTCATCAGTCACGCCTTTGAACTTTTACTTTTTCTTCTGCCCACTTGTGGCCAGAAATACCAACTTCTCTTTCATGTTAATAACAAACTCTCTCTCTCTCTCTCTATATATACATTTATTTCTATTAGAAACTTAATTTATCTGTAAAATTGTAAACTAAATAACTTATATCCATTCATAAGCGCCACCACCTCAACGCTAAACCATCACCAGTTAGAAAAAATAGAAAATTACGAAACAATGTACCCTTCATTCCAAAACAATGTACTCTTCGTTTTAATACCTACCTTGGTCGTGGTGGCCACTCAGCTGCTCCTTATCCGTAGAGTTTCGTCCTTGAAAATGACCAATGCGTACCTGGACCACAAATGCTCAGCCAATCAAGGAAAATACAAGCCAGGAAGCTACTACGAGAAAATCTTCGATTCAGCCATTCAAGAACTGTCCAAAAATACCGAAGCTTTTCGTGGCGGTTCCATCTATATGGACTATACCGATCTTCAAGAAATCCGTTCTGATCCTGAAAGGATCTACTTCACCTTTCAGTGCCGTGGAGACATTTACGGGCCTCAGTGCCGCTCCTGCTTTGCCACTGCCCAGTCTGAGGTAACTACGCCCGCACACACATGCACGTTAAGAAAAACTCTTATATGCTGATTGATGTGGTGTTGATATGCAAAATGTAATATAACAGCTTATTAAGAGATGTCCGAGAGATAAGGGGGCAATAATATGGTACGATCATTGTCTTTTCCAGTTTTCTTCGATCGGTACCGCAGGGGGAATCAATTACGATGATAGTGTATGTTATAATACCGCAAGGGCAAGACCGAACGCGAAAAGTCATATCAGTGATTCTGTTTTCAAGTTTTTGACTCTCCTTGATAACCTGACAAGTATAGCCGTCATTAAAAGAAATAAATTCTTTAAAAATGTGGATCAGCCGGCACTATTTGCGGCAGGAGAGAAGACGTTCGGGAACAAGAAACTGTATGTAATGGTTCAGTGTACGCGTGACTTAAATGCTAAGGCTTGTGAGGAGTGTATGGCATATAATATTAAGCATTTTGAAGATTGCTATGAAAATAAACCAGTAGGTTTGAAAAGCGGTGCAAGAGTTTTGGGTAGGAGCTGTAACTTTCGGTTTGAGCGTTACCCTTTTGTTAACCCCAAGACAAGTTCTATTTATTTGAAGTTCTAAAGCAATTTGATTGCTATAGACTTATTTTGTGTCATCTCTAAATTTTATTTTACTTGAATTTATTATATTATTTTAAAAAATTCAAACGATTTAGCTTTAATTAAAATTTAAAGAAACTTTTAGACATTTATAGGGTAGTTGCAGCTGAATTCGTAATATGCAAGTAATGCTTGTTCCTCTTTGTACGTATATATATGAATTTGGCGAATAGCACAAGATGTTAATGCATAGTTTATAATCAACTAAATAATACTCTCTCTCTTCCTAGTTAATCTATTTTTTAGATTTTTTACACATATTAAGAAAATACTGAAAAGTTGATTGTACATGCATCATCCATTTAAACTTTTCTATAACTCTAAACCAAATAGTATTGAATAACCAAAAAGTTTTTTGAAATTTATAATAAGCTCTTATGTGGAAAAAACGGAAACCAAATATTAATGCATAATTCAAACTTCACTCAAAGAGCTTCGGCCAATGTTTATATTAGCTTAGTTGGTTTGAGAACAACTATTACCGGAGTGTGGAAGCCGTATGACATGACGTATATATCAGTTATGTTGTCGAATGAAGAAACTTTCTTTGGTCGAAATAAAAGCGTAGCTAAAATATCACTGACATCTATTTAACTGGTTGGACTGTACGCGGGCTTTTCTCATGTTCCCAAATTATCAAGTTAGAATTTCTGCAGTTTCTTTTTAAAAATTTTCGTTCTAAAGGCATAAATGAATTTTAGGGTTCTATTTTTTCAGTCGTTGAGGGTTAGCTAGAGCGAATTTTTCTTTGACGTAACGAAAGACTGGAGAGATCATTAACATTTTGTGCTTTGGCACACAGAGGATGATATTCGTTGGAAGTTGGAACACTAAATTTTTTGGATTAATTAGATGGCAAAGTGAATATGATAATAGTTAATATCCAAATGGATAGATACTACTCAACATGTATATATTTAATTATTTATACAGATAAAAGGAATGTGATGATTGCTAAGATAACCTTTTTATTTAATTATTTGTGGTAACTTGATGAGAGTTGTTAGAAGTTATAGTCAACTGTGAAAATGGCCAAAATCAACCTATACAGTTTTTTTATACATAACCTATGATACCATGTGTTTACCAACATAAACCTACTAAAAATTTAAATTTCAAACATGAATTTTGTATAATTAGCTGATTTCATCATTTCACAAAACATTATTAATTAACTATTTAACGGTAATGAGTCAGACGACAAAGTGGATATGACGGGCATCGGGGTGAGCAAACAACGTCGTTTTACAACACCAAACAAAGCCGAACCCCAAAAGAGCCACAAGCCCAACAGGAAGAAACAAACCTTCTTCGTTTTTACAAAAACAAACCTTCTGCGGCTAAACTTTAGTGGCTCCGAATGGATGCACACCTACAAAAACAACAACACCAAACAAAGTAACAAACGACCTACAACCGGAGCACATTAGTTTTGAAAGGTACCAAACCAAGTGATGAGAAGAGAGTCTCCTTGAGGGCTTAGGATGCTTCTTGCTCTCTGAATCCTTGAGAAAGTGTAGCATCCGTGTTCCAGGAATAAAGTTTGGGATGTGTTGAGTAAACCAAAGGAGTGGGTTTGTTGTAAATGTTTGCTTCATATGGGCTTATTTGGTCTAAACCATGAATTGGGCCTATATTGGTGTGTAGCCCATTCAGGATCCGAGTTGTGTGGTCTGCAAGGGTAAACCGACATAAGGTCTAGGGTTTCACTATATAAGGGAACCTAGGGTTGAAGAAACAAGCAGTAATCATAAAGACGCACTAAAGAAGCTGGTGGTACCTTGGTGGCAGCTGTAGGGCACAACGTAGAGCGATGTGCAGGGCAGATGCAGAGATGCAGGGCGCAGTGCAGAGAGCATGCGCAGGGCGTCGTACATGGAGCTTGAAACTGTGCGCAAAACCATGATAAAGGAGCACAAGCTTAGCTGGGGTCGAAAGGCTGAGAGTCGGACATAACCTTGTCTAGGTTTAAAGTGTCTTCATGACACTTATGAGAGACGAAGGTGGAGCTGCTTCTTTGGGGTTGTGGAGGTGTTTCAGGGTTATACATGGAGTGAGAGCTGAACCAGAGACAAAGAGAGGGGAAGAAGAAAAGCTAGATCTATTATGTGTTTTCTTCTTCAGGTTTCTTTGTAGTTGCTCTGTAAGCTTGTATATGAAACACTGTGTATAAACCTTGAGTGATTGATAGTGGATGTTTGTGGGAGAAGGTTCCCACACGAGATGTACCCTCTACATGAGGGGAACTCGTTAAATCTCCGTGTTATGTTTATGTTATGCATATTGATCTGTGAAGTAGACGAGGAGTAAGGGCAGAGTCGCAGTATGCGTTTCACTACAGAGGTGAATCGGGGTCTGCGATTCTCAATAAGTGGTATCAGAGCTCACGCTCAGGATTTCACAGACTTAGGCATGGGATTGTAAACATACAAAGAGGATCCAGAGACTATTGTAGAAGACTCGAAGGTTAAATGAATTATGGGGGTTGTTTAAGGTAGAGTTATATGCAATGTTTGATTCAGGTTCATGGATGGATGTGTGAAGGTGATTTGCACATGGCTGTGGAGAGGGAATTAAAACATCATCCAAAAGGCTCAAACTTGTCAAAACATGAATTCAGTTTCCGCTGCGATCACAAGGTAAATTTGATGTTCTGTTTTGAAGCTTCTGAATACTCTAAACTGTTTCAGTTTAGGGAATCTAGACACTAGGAGAACACAAGGATGTAGACGTCTTCAACTATTGAAAAATCAGTTTTTTGGTTGTTGAAAGTCTGTGTAGTGGTGTTAAGGAATTGGTTGAAAGTACAACTATAGGATTCACGGATTTACTAAGGAAGCCTTTATAGGTGAATATGTGTGTAAGAGGGTTGTTAGGTCAACAAGTTGTGTCGAAGATTCAGATGAGTATGTAGATGGACCAGGCAATTTGTGTTTAAGTAGTCAGTTTTGGGAGGATTTAGGTGAATGGCTAAGTCTCAGGAATGGACGCAGAGCGCTGTGCAGGGCAGATGCAGAGATTCAGGGCGCAGTGCAGAGAGCATGCGCAGGGCGTCGTACATAGAGCTTGAAGCTGTGCGCAGAACCATAATAAAGGAGCAGAAGCTTGGCTGGGGTCGAAAGGCTGAGAGCCGGACATAACCTAGTCTAGGTTTAAGGTGTCTTTAGGACACTTATGAGAGATGAAGGTGGAGCTGCTTCTTTGGGGTTGTGGAGGTGTTTCAGGATTATACATGGAGTGAGAGCTGAACCAGAGACAAAGAGAGGGGAAGAAGAAAAGCTAGATCTATTATGTATTTTCTTCTTCAGGTTTCTTTGTAGTTGCTCTCTAATCTTGTATATGAAACACTATGTGTAAACCTTGATAAAATTACTAATTAATCACATTTAACTTTAGAGTTCTTATGGGATGTTTGACCAAAAAGCTAAGTGCATTTTAGTGAAGGAAAAATGGCTTTTTTGTACCCTCACTAAATACTTATGTTAAATTCATACATGGTCTATGCTCTTGTGTCAAATCATACCTTCACTTAACAAAAGTTCAAATCTATAACCTAAAATTCTACTTCTGTGCTAAACCATACATGAACCTTAGCCGTGTTAAATGGCCGTGAAAAAATGATGACATGGACGCCACGTATTAGATGACATTGTGTTAGTGCAAAATGTAGAATCAAAATCTTTCCTTTTGTTTTAAAGCTATGTAGAAATATGTGTTGTCTCATTCTTATTGGTTTATGACATATGATATGTTAAAAACATAACAAACCAGAAGCAATAACAAGCCAAAAACAAGATACCAAATAAATAAAACTTAAGGCAAGAATAAGCCGATTGTGAACAAGGTTCCAAAGACCTAAAACAAACGACATAACAAACCAAGGTTTCAGTAACGTGGAAAAAATAACAAGGTTTCAAAGACCTAAATATCTGAGTCAAATCCTCTAGAAAACGTACTCCAAAACAGTGACTTCACCAAACAGCTCTATTATCAATTCCATCACCACCGTTGGCTGTTTAATCAACATTAGCTTCATTGGCATTTTCATCTCCATCAGCTCTATAACCATTCTGATGATTACCAGCAGCTATATTAGCATTTTCATTCTCGTAGCTGAAACAATAACAAAAAAAAAACTTTAATTTCAGAAATTAACAATTTATCGAACACTTGGTGTTCATAAACAAGACATTGTGTTTCATTAGAAAAAACTGTATATATAGAGACATAAACACACACCACATCTAAAATACATATCAAAGACGACATCCAACTAAATCTATATGATACGTAGATAAAACGAGTGAAACCCCCGAAATTTGTTCCAAACTTACCCCATTTTCTAAAGGATGAGAAAGTCTAATTCCACTTTCCTTAAAGAGAAGACACGCTTGATGGATTTTCTCGTTGCACAAGTGACACCCAAATTTGGTGTTCTTCGTCAAAGAGTTTAGAAAAATTAGTCAACACGTGATGTTGTTTTTTATGGGTTCATAGTTTCATTATAATAGGTGTCGTTTTGAACAAAGATTTTGATTGTTTTTTTCATAAAAATGACGACTTGTGACGAAAACAAAAGTTTAGATAGTGAATTTAAGTTTTTGATATGTGAGGGAATGATTTAGCACAATAATTAATTTCATGTATGGATTTAAATAAGTATTTAGTGAGGGTATGTAAAATCCCTTTTTTCCTTTAGTGACATTGATAACCAATTTTTTTTTTTATAAAAAAATCTTTTCATGCACCACTATATTTTTAAAAGTTGGAATGTTACACTTAGGCAGTCAATGTAACAATGATGACCAATTATCTCATGCACTGAGTTGATGCGGTTTGAGATAGTTTTTTCAATAAGTTTCATTAATCAAGCTTTTCAAGATTGAACTCACCCATGTCTTCTTGCATTTCTCTCATGCCTGATATAAAGTGGCTTGGAATATGTACCAAAATATCAATAGAGTGGGTCGTGGAATTGAGATGTAGAGCAATCTAACTGTTTGAATGTGTTATTGTGCGATCGCCTCAATGGGTATTTCTGGTAATACTCACGCATCTCATTGTGTTTGTGGTGCAAGTAATGCATTTGTAGCGTAGAATCATGACGATAAGGAGAGAGAGAGACAAAGATTATTTATGCGTGTATTCATTACAAAAGTGAGATGCGTTATTCTATTCCTAGTGTATTATTGATGTGTGATTGGTGACTCATCAGAGTTTTGTGTTTTTTTTTTTTGAAATCCAAACTCAGACGTGTCACCATTCAACACCTGAATAAAATACAAAATTATACTTGATGGGTGAAAAATAACTGCGGTTCATAACAAAATTATTACTTTGTTTTGAGTTAATGAAATTTTTTTTAATAAATTTATGACTCTTAAAGACCCAAATTCGTTTAAACTAAAATTTTAACTCTTTATGTACATATTTTTTTATGCTCAACTAAAAATAATTTTTATAATTAGTTAACCGTCTTTGCTATATAATGCTATTTATTTTGTTATTTATAATTTATTATCAACATTACATAATTATATATTTTCTATTAATTAAATTACTATAAAAGCGGATTTTAAGAGTCCCACACCATAAGTGGAGAGTACTTATTGGAAGATCCGTTTTTCAACTGATATGAGAAAACACAAATTCAAAACGGTTTAAAAAAAAACGCAAATCAACAATATATAGGGTTCGAATGGTGATAGTGTAATTGACTGTGCGGGACAAGCAGTTTTGCATTGCGGTACGGTTCAACTGCGGTATTTGTGAGGAAAAAAAATATTTGTGGGACATGTGCAGTTTATGCATAACAAGCGGAACAAAATAATGTTTGATTGGTGAAAAAACTTTTTAACTGCGGATTTCATATTATTTTACTAATTTTATATTATATATCTCACAACACGATTTTGTGATGATCTATAAGGAGCGAGAAATCCTTGTTTATTTGGATATCCATAATCAACGAGATAATACTCCTCTAATGGAGGCAAGAGAAATCCAAAATCACTTTGGTGTGTCATTTGGAAAACAGCTGTATTGTGGCATGAACTGGATGCTCCACTTCAAATATATGTGAATAACATATTCAAATCACATATTTCCATGATGTTCAATGATGCATTGTCTTGTCGATTTCAATATATTCCTTGCAACTCAAGCTTTACTTTGACGCACACATGAGTCTCATCCATAGCTCTAACGAATCCAATAAAATATGGCAAATATCTTCGGTATAATTGAAACCTTTTACGAGTTCGATAAAGTTCTTGTCTTGTGGAGTTCTAATATAATCACATGCCAATAATTCTGTTGTCGTAAGAGCTTCCCTAAATCACAGTCTCTTGATTTCGGTCAAATCTTAAACTAACATCCCTTTGAATTTCATTGTCCCTACATATCCGTAGAAACATAGGTACACTCTCTTCAATCCATATATTCAATGTTGGTTTTAGACCATAGTTTGTTTGCAACATATTACACAATGTTGTGAAACATGGAATTGACATTCGTAAAAGTTGAAGACAAGCAGCATCATCTTGTTGTAGTCGACGCCAAATATTCCTCCATCCCATACCTCCATTGGTTTCCGCTGGTACCCTTTGAAAATATCAATCATAATAAGTCTAGTTGTTCAAATTGTTCATTTTCTAAGTTTCACGGTTCAATTCTCTCTTCGTAATTTATATTGTTGAGGCATTGTGATCGCAATTGACATATACAAAATGCCTAAAATTCATTATAAACGACATGTCATTAAACGTATATTATTTTGAAAGAACAAATTGTAATAAATTTAAAAGAAAACTTTAACATAAATCATACTAAAAACATAGATTGATAAAACGCAATTGCGACAAATTAATCTTCATCTCCTACATGACTTTGATTATTTTCATTTGTTCCTTGAGAGGTTCCCCAAATATTGAAAAGACCTCATGATCTAGCTGTTTGTGGCATTTGTCCACTTTCAAAATAACTTGTGAAACTGAGACCGGATGATGATGTTTGTTGAATGATAGGTGAATTTTCTTGTTGAGTATTCCTCATATTTTCACCTTGGTCACCAAGTGAAAATCCGTATTGACCATTTACCGGAGTCGTTCCTGATGACCCGCCTTGTTGAACATTTTGTGTTTGTTGCCATGGTTGAATGATTGGCAGTGTGCCCCAATGTGGAGCATTTGGCAGTGTGCCTCATTTTTGATAACCAGGTCCCCAAATAGCTGATGGACTGTTGGATGATAGACCTCCTGAATGTGGATTCCCAAATGAATTGCATGCACCAAACTGTTTTGGTACATCTTGGTTGTTCCATGAAACACCAGTCATCGCTTTTAACAATTGTAGCTTATCCTCGTCGGTGCTTGAGGCTATGTCAATGAAATATTTAAGCCAAAATACTAGCTCCTAAAGTGCATTAATGCAGGCCCAATAAAATCTATTGTGTTCGGGAAGGTCAAGATCAATAAATATCGCTTCTGCCTTTTTACGTTCTTTGTAATCATCTTGGTCAAAACCACCAGGGAAAAGTTGTTGAAAGTTTTGTCGTTGGAATTCTCTAGATAGCCAGGAATGGTGTGTTGTATTGTTGTCTCAAAATATTGTCTCCAACGAGTTCCTCGTGAACCACTGCCAGTAGAAACTCGTGAGCTTCCTCTAGAACTTTGTGAATTACTCCCACATCTGGTGGTTGACTGCAAATTTAGCATCCCTCGTTGTTGGCCTCTACGAGCAGAAATTTGGTTCCTGTTATCGTCATCAATGGTAACTTGATACACTTCTTCTTCGTCTTGCATCACAGGAATTTGTGGTGGAACGTCACCACTATCGTTGTCTGAATCATCATGATCCTCTTCATCATTTGCATGCTCGTTCATCAACTGCTATCTTCTTTTTCGAGCAGAGTGTTGAGATTGTGATTGAACATCATATAATATGAAACATCGTTGCATCACATCCCAAAATTGAGGTGGCTTTTGGTTCAAGCTTTTTGTTACTTTTCATCCCTATAAGTTTAAAATTATTTAGATTCGTCATACCAAAATTTAAAACATATTTTGATGAGTAGAAGGATTATTTCTACTTACAAACTATTGATATTTCCACCATGAATCAGATGCATATATCATGGATGTATCATGATCAACCATGATTCCAGTTTATACGTAAGAACCTTCCACCTCTTGTAACTTTTTTTGAATTCATCAAGTTTGGTTTTGATGATATTCATGTTGAATGTTTGGTTAAATTTTTCTATCATATACTCTCTACCGATAGCAATAGAATTCTTAAGAGTATAATTATTCATCGCAATTGCTTCGTCGAACAATTGAATTAATGTTTTTTCCTGAATGTACGAACATTTATATTTGTCTTTGTTCTACAAATTCAGCAAATACAATGTCACATATTATATCAAGTAGAACTATTATTTTAATTTTTTTTTAAATAAACTAAAGAATATTTATCTGTCCTGTTGTTTCCGTAGGAAGAGTTGAATTTTTGGTTGGTTGATTTAAACTTGTTTGTTTAGAAGGATTTGTATTTCTTCGACGATTAAACGACATATCTACATTTAATGAAATTCATCGGTTACTATACATTTAATAAAGTATTAATAATTTATTGTTATTAAGAATTCTTTTAAACATATTGTTTTACTTCCAAACTAATATATTTTGTTATATATACATATACAAATATATATATATATATATATTTCTATATACGTTAGGGAAAAAATTAAAGATGATATGAAACATAATGAAAATGTTCAATTGTTATATAATTAAACTAATATGTATAATTTAAAGGATTAAGAACACTCGATTACAAATTTTTTAAAAAATATATACTTATTACATGGAGACTCAATGATATATGAATGTTTTAATAACCACTATGATATTTAAGTAGCATAGACAATAATATTATTTACTGAACAATAAGTTTATTATTTTTCTTAATTTTCAACTTAATATACATATTACAACTCTATCTTTTTTACAACTCTATTTATTAACATGAAAACTGCACTTTAAATCAGTTTTTATAAATTTAAAATCTAACAAATCATTTAAAAGTGTATTTTTCATCAATGTTTTTTATGAGAGAGAGAGTGAAACGACCGCACCCAGATTCCCAATCCTTATACAGGATCCACTGGAAACGATCTCACCGGAACCCCATAATTCCGACGAGACAACTGGCGTAGAAATCGCTCCTTACAAAAACTTCCACAATACACCAAACACCACCTCATCTAGTTACTGAGTCGCACAACCAACAATCCCTAGCGACTGAGTAACAAGAGAGGTGGGCTGGAATATTTGATTTCGTCCAGCCACGGACAACACTTCCCCACAAATACTCCAATTCATTAAAACTCCTCTAGTACCCCTGAAACCCATGACATCACTTCAGTCAATCTCTTAACATCCAAATCTAACTCCAACTATCTTCCAAAGACCCAAACACATAACAACATGCTGGTGTCGACCAACACCACCTTGGTGTCGCTAGACACCCCAACTTTACCACAAAACTCTCTATACTAGACCACAATACAAACACTTGATTAAAACACAAACTAACCGTTAATTCCACAAACCCACTGTTGGATATGAAGCTTATAGCACCACAAATCTACCTACCAAAATTCAACAAAATCGGACTCCTTTTCATCCTCCAAACATTCCCCCGTAATTGAATCACACAAATATGAGAAATTTCAAACAAACATTAACTTATTGATGGCATAATTATCGGAAATTTGAGTTTCATCGAGGTCGTTGGCAAAGTCAGCAGCCTCAAAGTGGGTTGTACCCTCAGAATGTTCGCAAGGTTCACTTCATTTCCTTTGCCCTTAGCGGATTCTTTGTACAAATTGAGCATAAAGATGTGCAAGGGTTTTCAGCATACCTAGGACCAATTTTCCTTAGTGCCACATCTGAAACAAGCACTCTCACGTTTCTGGGAGGTGTTTGCTTGGATTTATTTTCCTTTCGGACTTTGTTCAGAGCGAATCCATTGATATGACTTTCTACTTTGAGGGTTATAGTTTCTCCCACGTCTGCGATAGTTTTGGCAGCCACATCCTCCAAAAGCTCTATTTTCTCTCACTGGATTTTTAACATCCAATGCAATAAACTCAAGGAATGCTTTGGAACCGGTGGGTCGAGACATGTTATCTTTGATGAGGAGCTCATTATTCTTTTCAGCTATTAAGAGCGTCACAATCAAATCTGAGAATTTGGGGTATCCATGCAACCTATATTGTTGTTGTAGAGTAATATGATTCTTGTGAAACATGGTGTACATTTTCTCAAGCTTCTAAGATTCAGTGATGGTTTCACCACAATTTCTTAGCCTGGCGACAATCCCCTACATGGCGGAATTGTAATTCATCACCTTGTCAAAGTCTTGGAATCTTAGACTTTGCCATTCATCCCGAGCAAGTGGGAGAGTTATGTTCCTTTGATGATCAAATCGGTCCTTCAGGGACTTCCACAGCTCTTTGGGATATCTCATGTGTGCATGGTCATATATGACATTTTCATCGAGGTGTCTTCTAAGGAAGATCATAGATTTTGCCTTTTCTTGGTCCGCCGATTTATTAGTCTATAAGACTGTAGGTGTAATTCGACATTGGTAGTCCAAGATATGAAGTTAGCTCCAGTGATGTCTAAGGCTGGGAACTGGAGCTTCTCGATGTTTACCAATTTGTTTTTCTTTATTTCTATCAAATAAAATCATAAAAACATAATTAGAGATTTTATTTATTATAATTTTAAAACATAGGAGACGCTTGCATAAATAGCGCAATACAAGAAACACAATTACATAAAAAGGTAAAATAAGAACCATCAAAAACTCTTCGGGAGAAAACTCTCCAAAAAGTAAACCGCAAATAGCAAGAATTATAAAACCTGTTAAAAACACTAAGAAGGGATGAGTAATTTATCCTAGTAAAACAAATTTATTCTTCAGGAAGATTATTGATAGAGATGAAAAAAATTGAGTGAAATATATGAGTAAAAATGAGTGTATATATAGATTAATTTCATTTTCATTAGCCGTTTAAGTAGCGGTTTGAAAAGTGAGAAAAAGTTAAAATTTATTTAATTTTTCACTTATGAGCGTTGAGATTAAAAATAATAAATCAAATTATTTTATAAGAAAAATTGTAATAATTGATATAGAATAATATGTATTAATTAAAATATAAAATTATATATATATATGTGGCAAAGCCTTCTTTTATAAAAATAATAAAATTATAGTTATATGGTGATTAAATCATTCGTGGTAAATTAAAGCAAAACAGTAAGTAAATTATGGTGATTTAAATCATCCATATTAAATCAATAAATTGGAACAATAAATAAAATATAGTGACCTTTAATCATCTATATTAAATTAATAAATTAGAACGATAAATAAATATGGTGACTTTTAATCATCAATGTTAAAGCAATAAATTAAAAAGTAAATAAAAGCAATAAATAAGTTATGGTGACTAAAATCATCCATATTGAAAATTAAGTTAAAGAAGTAAATAAAGAAATAAACAACGTATGTTCGGTATCTCTATATATGAGAGCGAAAGAGTGTGCATTGACCGAAGCGAGGTGAAGAGGCACAACAAAAGGTTAAAACTATGAAAACCAATTAAACACAAGGAACAAAAAGATTCCACTTTTCAAAAGAAAAAAAAACAAAGATACGAGGTTTAGAACATGTTACCATCTTCTCATAGGAAAAATCTGCACCCCCAAACGATTTAAAGAACCCCGAGTTCTCTCCATAATAATATATATCATCTTGGTAGAATGGTTGCGAACTTGGTAGAATATCGCGAACTTGGTAGAATAATCGTGCTGATAACGTTTTTTATTTAAGTAATAAAATGTATAATAAATTTTGTAATATATTTGTATATATATGTAATGAGAAGAGTAATAGAGAGAGAGAGATGAATTTTTACATGCATTTTCTTGCAATCTTAATAATGTGTATTTCATATGAACGAATACATTGGTATTTATAGATAAAAAACTGAGACAAATATTACAGTGAGTTATAATGACAATTGGGCTCCATTTTTATTGCTAAACGTAAAGTCTTAACTTTTGCAACAAATATATAATTATACTAGTTATTAATAAAAAAAATATGAAATCTCTGTACATAGTTTTTCACCAATAAAACATTATTTTGTACCGCTTATTTTGCATTAACCGCACTTGTCCCGCAACTATATTTGTTCCGCACGTACCACAGTTCAATCATACCGCATTGTCAAATCGATTGTCCCACAATATCAAATCCGCTGTTACCATTCGGATCCTCTATTCTATTTTTGCTTTATAACTCATGTAGCCCATTATATTCTAACGGTTAGTGTGTTACTTTTGAAGGTTTTAATTACTTGTTTACTGATCCTACAAAACATCACGTGATCATTTCCTTTACTTTATCATACTCACACAATATCAGAAATCTCTTTTTGATAGGTCATTCATCTTAAAATTACTAATTAATCACATTTAACTCTAGAGTTCTTATGGGATGTTTGACCAAAAATCTAAGTGCACTTTAGTGACATTGATAACCAATTTTTTTTTTTTAAATCTTCTCATGCACCACTATATTTCTAGAAGTTGGAATGTTACACTTAGGTAGTCAATGTAACAATGATGACCAATTATCTCATGCACTGAGCTGATGCGGTTTGAGATGGTTTTTTTTCAATAAGTTTCATTAATCAAGCTTTTCAAGATTGAACTTCCCCATGTATTCTTGCATTTCTCTCATGCTTGATATAGAGTGGCTTGGAATATGTACCGAAATATCAATAGAGTGAGCTGTGGAATTGAGATGTAGAGCAATCAAATTGTTTGGCTCTGATTCTTCAAGTAGTTGATAGTGAGAAGACATTAGGCTAAATCTTTCCATATTTCAGAAGAATATAGATAAGATAAAAACAAGTGATCTGTTTTTTCCTATGTATTGTTACAATGTTACATATATATACTGCATTCAACTCGCTGTCCGGTGCTCCAATTCTTGATTTTATCCATGCTACATGTTAACGCTTTATTTTCACCCATTTTAGCTATGCTTTTCTAATGTTTTCAATGGGATTACCACATTTTCAATGCTTTGAAGGCATTTTTATAGGTTTTGTCTAGTTCAAAAAAGTTTTATAGGTTTTAGGAAAATATGAGAACAAATGATAGGTGAGCTTTCAGGACAATGTCATACCACCATAAGTTTTTCACTAGTTGAAGACTTTCCCGAACATCAAATAAAACGTTATTGGTGTTGTAGGAGAGTTAGGAGAACCATCCTTCATTTTCAAGTGGAATCAGAACAAAATCTGAAGCGAAACATAAGTTATCCCCGTTTGAAGAAGACCATGTCCAATTTTACCCCAAGTGAAGCCAGCGCGGCCAAATCCTAAATCACCAATTCACCATAGCCAGCATTCATTCCCCATACTCTTCCTGTACGTGTGATGACTGAGGGCTGACAACTACTCAAACAAGATAATTCGAAAATGTCCAAGCCATGAGCTAAGAGCTCTCAAGGTGGCGAGTTAAGAGCTCTCAAGGTGGCGAGTTAAGAGCTCTGCCTAAGTGACAAGTGACAAGTGACAAGCCGAGAGCTACCTAAATGACAAGCTGATTGCTAACAACAGCTCAAATAGAATCGAGTTAACAACTGCCCGAACCACTAGGTGGGACTTGGGAGCTATGTAACTGATGGAACTAATAGCTGAGAACTACTAAAACGGGATTGAGTTTTACTTGTGATTCCTAATTATTACTATAACAGGTACATATAACACTTGCTGGTCCCTATTATATTACTCAAACACGAAAGTTCAAAAACATGCTGGTCCATGTTATAGCGCAGGGGTGTCAGTTGTGGCGGAAATGACTTGGTTAATGGTTGTTGTGGTTGCAGCGAAGATGGCAGTGGGGATGGTGAAGTTGAGTAGAGTTTGGCTAGGAGGACTAAGACGAAGCTTAAAACCATGACACTTTATTACTACTCTCAATGTGGTGGCTACCATTATTACCTGTTTGTGACTAAAGTAAAGTTATTATCTGTTTCTTGAAATAGATAGAATCTCTCAACCCATCTCTCATGATATACTATGCTGATATAGCCATCTCTCTACCACCGAACAAACCAAACGAGCATGAGTAGTGCAATGCTAAGAAGTATCAGTAGAACAAAAAACATTATAAATTATTTTTGGTGTTTCTTTAAGTTCTGTAACATCATAGCTCGGGTTTTGCCGTCCGGTTCCAAACCCATCTCTCTCATTTTGACATACAACTCTTTTGCAAACTTGAACTCGCGTCTTAAACACATCCCATGTATAGCTGCGTTGTAAAGCGACACATCAGGTTCCATCTGTTCAAGAAACCAAATAACATTAGATAAACCTCTTCTTAAATCAGCATACATTTGAGTAAACAAACACAAAGACACAACTCGTACCTCTAGGATATCTTCAACCTCGTTCCAAAGGGAACCCCAAATACAACTCCTTACAAGCGACAGATAAGTAAACGTGTTTGGCTTACAATCTCTTTGAGCCATGTGCTGATATACTAGCAATGCAACTTTCGATTTCCTTGATTTCTCGCAAGCGCTTATCACCAGATTATATGATGAAGTTGAAACTGTCAACCCTGAACCTTCCATTTCATACAAAAGCTTCACAGCTTTCTCCCAATACCCAAGCTTTTGGCATGAAACCATAGCTGTGTTGTACAAATATTCATTCAGACAGCACAGGTTTTCGCTTCTTACCATATCAAACAGCTGAAGAACATCCTCATATCGGTTTGCTTTGTATAAAGCCGTGAGCAGTGCATTCCATGTGTACTCGTCCGCTTTATGCCCCAAAGATTTTGCAACACTGTAAACCTTAAACACCAATCCGACTTTGCCTGCCTTTCCCAGAGAATTTATCAAACTATTGCACGCTACAAGATTAGGCTTCATCTGTTTCTTTAACATACTCTGAAATATCTTTAAGGCCAAGTCCCAGTTTTCCTCCTTTGTACACGCGCTTATCATCGCATACATTGCATCCTCTCTCGCAGATATGTTATTGTAAACCATCTCATCATATGCATCAAGGGCTAATTCGCTTCTCCCACACCGAACAAAAATGCTAACAAGTAGAGAATATGTAATCTCTGTTCCAATATGGCCATCACCTTTCATAACTCTCCATATTCTCTCTGTCTCATACACATTGTTTATTCGTCCACATAGAGAAATGGCGGTGTTATATAGAATCACATCAAAACAACTCTTATGTTTCCGATCCCTTTCTAGTTCTCTAAACATTCTTAGTGCAGAATCACAACCCTTAACCTGTGCAACAGCTTTCAACATCAAGCTATACGTGTGCCCTGTAACATTCTCCTTTTTCTTCATGAACTCAAAGACGGTAAAAGCTTTCTGAATATCTCCATTCCTCAAAAGGCACGAGAGAAAAGAGTTACACGCATGAGCAGTGGGTTGTAAACCCAAGTATCTCATAGAATCAAACAACTCCAATGCGCTTCTAACTTTATCCAACCTGCTAAGTTTCAGAAGTCTCTTGGATAACATCTCTTCGTTCCTTTCCTCCAGAAAATGTATCATATTCCTAGCCACTACAGGCTTCTCTTCTAACCCATTTTCAACCAATAAATCGCAACCTCTCTCTCTCAATCCATGTTCAGCCTCCAACTCCGAACCAAAAACCACATTTTCACCGTTGAAAGATCTGTCTAATTCACTACTCACCTTCCTGAAACGCATTCTTGGTGTCGCCAAAGAAAAAGACTCCATTTTTACACCAAGACGCCTTTGTTTCGGCTTCATGGTCAATGCAAAGTCCAATGAGTGACTCAAAGACCAATGAAAAGTTCTCCATAAACAACTCCTCTTCCCAATTGAATAACATCCACAATCCAATTGATTCAATGTAGCAGTGATGGAGACAGAACTCAACCAGACATCTCCCATGATAATACAGTGAATAGCAAAACGCAGCAATTTACACCTCCAAATTCAACACAGAGCAGAGAGAACATACTCTTTCAGCACAAATCAGAAAGATATCTAACAAACCATTTCCTAATTCAGCATAAAGTTGACAACTTTACTGAAAATTTCAGAACCAACGAAAGGATTCACAGATTAGGAACACCACACTTCAAGTCTAAGCAAACAAACCCAATATTACCTAAATCAAAGACGAGCAGCTACGTAATAACCAGTGCCCAAGATACGAAACAAGACCATACCAAAGCCCTGTTCTTGATTAATCAAGCTTGTTCTAGGGATGAGGAAGGAAGGAGAAGAAGATACAGGCGAGAGAGAGAGAGCAGAAACGACGTAGTTTTCAAGCTATGAGAAGAGAAACGACGTCGCGTAAAGGATCTTTAAACACCGCCGTTTTATAGTAGTTGAAAACACCCTAAAGCCGAACACTTTGGTCGAGTAAAAGAATCGATTTCTCTATCAAGCAACAACAATGGGTAAAGTTTCTAGCTTTATTCGCAAACTGGTTCTGTTTTTTCTTGAATTATGTTGTGGTAAAGGAGATGGTGTGATTGCAGATGAAGGAAGAGAAGGTGAGATAGAGAAGAAGAAGAATGATGAAAGAGAAGTGAAGGAAGGAGTAGCATCAATAGCTTTGTTGCCATGCGGGTCTATCTCTGGTCATTTCATTCAAATGCCTAGCTCCATCTGTTATGGTCTCCATGGCACTGGTAATTTCGCTCTTCTTTTACTAGGCTAAACAACAACAAAAAAGAATAATATTTTTTCTTTGTTGTGTTTGGATTTTGCTATGCAATTAGATGTTTTGTGTTACTGATTTGTCTATATCCCACATTTAGCTTGGGTTTGATGAGTCAGATTAAAGACTTAATCTTGCACTAGTTACATAATTATACAGAACATTGTATGTCAATAGGCTTAACTAGTGAGTAGGAATAGTTGAACATGATACAGAACATTGTATGTCAATAGCTTAACTAATGTGGCTTATTTGACATGACACTAGTTGATTTCACTGCATTTTTGTTGTATTATTGATATTTTGTGTCTCTTTCCAAAGAACTGGCTTGTGAGACTGAATGCAGCCGCGGTGAGGATTATCGACTGATCAAACTCACTGTCATAGACTACAATGTATGAGTTTCTCACTTCCTTTTGTAACTCTTTAACTCTTTATTTTGCTAAACTATTACTGAATATGTTCCTCGTTTTCTTCTGGTGAAAAAAGAGTAAGAAAGAACAAACAATTGTAGTGGAGTGCAAAGGCCACGATGCTGCTCGTATTAATGATGTCGAGCATGCTCACGGGTAAGCTTTCCAGTATCTGTTATGCAAATTAGCTTATGGGTGTTTTGTATAGATTGTAGTTTACTAAAGCTGGAGTGGGAAAGTCATAAAACTCATAGCTTTTCAAACAATTTGCATGAAACTTATTTGTGGGAGTCTACTACTGTCTTATGTTTGAATGAATATGACTACTTGTCTTTGAAAAGTTGGGAGGAAGATGTGATAGGATTAGTGGAACAAAAGCACGGGAAGAAGAAAGTTTCGGTTTCATTCGAGTGTGAGACATTGAAGGCAGATAAAGCAGCAGAGGACCATATCAGACAGTTTATGCCTAAATTAGCTGGACTTGACGCCGTTAGTACGTAGAACCAACAATTTCTTCTCATTACATTATTTTCTCTTGCTTTGTTGGACCAACACACTGATTTGGGGTTTTTGCAGTTAACATTGGACCAATGAAGATTTCTGGGCTTGATTTTGCTGCAGTGGAAGAGCTTTAACTCCTCTTGCACTTTGTGTATACATCGCATTTGAATGCTCTTTGAGTCTTTGCTTCATATCGTAGAACATATTTAACGGTTTAATCTTAAAGCACAGCACAGTCAAGGATCTAGTTTTAAGGACTTACTGTTGACATTATGAGAACTCAGCTCCGACCTTTCTGCTTTAGAACAGAACTCGTGTTTGTAAAGAAAGAGATTGACAGTAGAATACAAATGAGATTAGAGACTATATTAAGATATTAGAGAAGAATAAAACTCTGCACTAACTCAATTAGAGTGTTCAGTTCAGTTCATTCGAACTTGCTTAAGACAACTTATTCTAGGAAAGACGATATAAGGAATGATAGTTTAATCAAAGACTAAGAGAAGTTGCTCTATCATGCATGTAGAAGGTGGTGTTGATTGCTAGTGAAATCATGTCATGCTCAGATAAAGAATTTGCAGAATCAACCCTTTGAACTACCACTTGAGTTAGTCTTTTGGGTCAGCTCTATTAGTTTGCCTCTTGGTTCAACCACTCCAACATTTCTACATACGAGCTTCCACTTTAAACTTCGGAAGTTTTGCACTTCCACTTTTTATACCTCAAGGTGAAAACATTGCGAACATAATACCCCGAAATAGTTTCCAACATTTAACAGAATTTTTGAAACTCTTAGCTGAACAATTGACAACAGTAAACTCTAGAGCCAAAGATTGGATCTTGCATAAATGAAGCTACAAAGATTTTTTGACTGAATAATGAGCCCTTCACTGCACACTCCTCATCCAATGTTATTATCCATAAGTGCATACTTAAGGGCTGATCTAATGTTATATAATTAGGTAATTAATGACATGCACGTAAATAACTAGAAATTTAACCCACAGTATACCACATGCATATAATTTTTATTTATTATTTATATTTATATTGTATTTGTTTATTAAATATTGAATGTTTTCCAAATAGATGAATAACTAAATTTTTTGAAATGCAACTAAAATAAGAAAACTAAGACCAAAGATGATGAAGGAACAAGAAGAAGTAGATACAAATATCGTATTGGAAAACTGATAATTTAATTGAGACAAACCCTTAAATAGTACAATAATACTATTATGTCCCGACAAGGGTCCTGAACTCTCAAACGCATGAACAATAATGCAATCTTGAACTACATATTACTTATAATCTCTTGACATACCACCGATCTTATTGGGTCATAAGTGAAGAAGAAAGAGAGAACTTTGAATAAACTTGATTCTTTATTATGATTTTAGGATACCCTTATACTCTTGAGACACATTGTCTTATATAGAGACCTAGAGAATAATCTAGAATATAATGACTCATAATTATGTGATAGGCTAGTTATGATCTTTATTTTGCAAAGTACCAAATCGGTTATGGAGCTGAGGTTTTGCAAAGTACCAAATCGGTACAGTCAATTTTATCTTGACTTGAGAGTGTTGACTAGACTTCTTAATTGGACTTTTTTCTTGTTGGACTTGTTAAACTGTTTTATTTACTTATTCTCAAACAAGCTCCAAGGACCTAGTTTGATATCTTCAGCAAGTATTTGATCGAATTTGAGGTTACTTGCACCAAATCTGATCTCTCACTATTCACATATCATAAAAATGATAAATCTCTGCTGCTACTCACATACAGGTGAGGTATGTGAGATGGGGCAGAAAACAGTCCAACAAATCCAACAGGGAAGAAGCCCAATTAAAAAGTCTAGTCAACACATATATTTGCATCTTATTTTGATATTTGACTTTTTTTTTTTTTTCGTTTTGAATGAATAAAGAACTGTATATAATTATATATCATTTGCATCTTCTTATGTCAACTTTTCGTTCTCTGTTTATTTTATTAAAGAACTGTATATTTGCATCGTATTGTTATGTTAACTTTTCTTTTTTCTTTTTGATTTACTTGTCACGAATTAACATTTTTGATTATGTTAGCTTTGATTACCAAATGGTGGAGATAAGGCAACTTAAGACGTGTATGTATTCCTCTCGTGAGACCAATATTTACAAGAGTAGTTTCATTTCTAAGAACCATTTTAAGAAGACACACGTTTTGGTGTGGCGAAGAAACAATATGGATCTAAAGCAAGTTATCCCAATAGGCATACTTATCTTCATAGCTGTCGCCTGTCTCGTGGGATGGATTTGGTCTTGCTTTCAGGGCGGTCGAACACGTGATGAGCCCAGTTCCTGTTAGTAACTATTTCTATTATTATATCACGTATCTAAGTTATTTTTATATTTTCTGCTGAATCTTTATATTTTTCTTCGCCATGAGTTTTTTTTTCTTTCTTTCTTTCTTTCTAGATTTATTGATATTGTAACTCTATTCTACATCAATTATATATGATATTTAAATAATTTCATACAGTTGCAGTATAATTTTGTCTTTGTTAAATGTCACACACATCCTTTCAAAGCGAACACATATGGATATGAAGAAAGATGAGTGAACAAGAAGAAAGATAAATTTGGTTTGGTAAATTATGTGGTATTGTTATTGTTAATAACAACTTCATTATCGAAATAAAGAGAAGGCTCCTCTTATGGCTTTGTTCTATGGGAATGGGGCCAAAAAAAAAAAAAAAAAAAAAAAAAAAA